>NC_085046.1:94054672-94187172 GCF_963662255.1 Cinclus cinclus | reverse complement strand
TGTTCTTCATTTAAACACACTCTAGATTTGTGTAGAGCAATTTGAATGTAAAAAATGTGCCTGCTCAAACAGTCTGTGGAAATAAGACAATATGTTAATCCTTGCAACCAGCACCTGGATTCTAAAAATTGAGAGTTGTGCTAGCCTAATACATATGGGCACCTGTCTGGGCTGCTCACATACAGCTCACATGCTTGGATTTGAACTGCCACTGACTCTCCAGGGAAATGTGGTGTCCAGTGCCTCTTCTGGCCTGTCTAACCCAGGTGGACTTTTCAAATAGCCTTCAGCATCTCAGATACCACCAGTGGGTAGCTGAGCTGATTCATTTCTGTTTGTCCGTGTGCAAAATAATGTTACGTATTTCTTCTAGCATATTAGAATTTAGCTTAAGTTAGGAGCAGGGAATCAGAACAATCGCCTTTGGGCTGTGTTAATAAAGCTTTGTAGAACAACTAAACAGCAGATGCCTGAAAGCAATTACATCTTCTGACTGCCATTCTGCCATACATGCAATACCATATGGAGCATCCTGTGGTTTTGACTCTTTACCTCCTACCGCATATTGTCCACAAAAAGCTTACTTTTAATATTAATTTTTACATTCTGTTCGTTAATGGACAATATCTGTCCAGCAAAACTGAATTGCTACTCTTGCTGATCTAGATAACACATGTAAACAGGAGGAAGGACTTGGTCTGCTACAGCTAATTATGCCACTGCAAAAATCTGCCAGAGGTGGAAGCCAGACAGTTGTGAATTAATGAGCACTCATGGATTCATATTTATGCTGTGTTGTCCCAGGAGGGTCCATGCTCAGGAGCTGGGAGCTAGAGCAGTAAGTGTTCCTCATTTTCCTGCCCTCTCTACTGGGAAGAACATCTACTGAGGGGAAGCGAAATTTACTATCAGTTAGATTGGGACCATAAGTGTTAGAATCTCTTTTTTCTTTAAAATGTAATCCCATAAGGGTATTTTAAATAGTTTCCAGGTTTATTGAGATATCACTGTTTGGTCCATCATAGCTGAAGTTCTGTATGTACTTTGATGAAAAACTTCCTTAATAGGGAAGAATTAATGGCCTAGCTATTACAGGTTTTTTGGCCTAAATCTTACTTATGAATATTGTAGAATGCTTTTCTTTTCTTTTTTTTTTTTTTTTTTTTTTTTTTTTTTTTTTTGCAACCAGTTTCTCTGGAATCTGGATGATAGAAGAGGAAAAGTAATACTTTAATATTTCATAGTTGTACCTGCTTTACTTTCTCTGAATTTCATGAAAAGAGGTGAAGGATAGGGGGACGGGTAACTGTAAATCTAGAAATGATTGTGTAAATATGCAGTTAAGGGTTGTTTTTTACTTTATTTTGGGGAGTTTGAGCGATGGGCTGCTGCCTGTTAAGTATTTATGGATGTCACTTCCTTCTCCCTCAAACCTGCTGCCTCATTCACAAATTCTTCTGACAAAATTTTATTAATCTTCATCATGGAGCTCTGTATTAGCAGTGTTGTATTGACATGAAGCTTTCTAATAAGTATCGAGCAATTTCTCAATGTGCAGTTCTGTGTCAGATATTTCTATTACTAATATCTTCAGGCAACTTCAATCCATGTTGTGCTTCAAGGATCTGTCGAAGTGCACTTCAATGCATATGAAAACATCATCAAAATAGGACAACATGGATTGAAATTGAGGGGCCTGGGAGCAAACCAGAGGGGACAATAACAGCTTAGTAGAAGTCTTATTTTTCTCTAGTCTCACTTTCTTTTTTATACCACCATTAAATATAGAAAGTTGAACAATTAAATAGGGTGGCTTGCTGTAGCAGTGTGGCAGCTCCCTGGAAGAAGGAGCATTCACAAGTCTGAAGGATAAACTGATGGGTGTTTCTGAACCTATGTGGCTGTCCTCCTCTGGTACTCAGATTTCAAAGGGTGAAACTGGAAGTGCTCTTGCTGGTTCTTAAGTCCCCCTATCTGCATATAAAAACACCGCATTTTTTATTCAGCAAAATTAGTGTTTGTTACTGTATTGAATGAAGATGCAGGATAGGAGTTTCCCGGCAGTGTACCTGTTACAGACTGGCTTTCAGTTTTCATGTACTCCTTCTCTTACGAGGATATAGAAAAGAATAAAAAGCCACTTTCTTTCTCTTTTTTCCTGCAAAATGTAGCAGTGATGGTTACCTCCAAAGAATAATTTAAGTGATTTTCTATTAGAAAATAAAAGTTTTTAGAGGACAATAGATAAATATTCTTGTCAAAAACTGACAAAAATGTTTTCTGTGGAACCTGTTTGTGTTATAAAACACAAATTAAAAATAATATCTTTGAAAATATGTGCATGGCACTTAATTTGGAATTTATGGCCAAAATTCTGTGAATGAATGTACTGTTGCTTTGCTGGGTGCCAGTAGGTGCCCTCATAGACAGTTTTGTAGATAAAAGATAATCAGGTTTTGAGTCTGGGATCATTCTGTAGGCATGGGGGCATTATTTCCCTAAACCTAAGAAGATTTCTGGTTTGTCTATTTCTGAGGAAAAGTTCTTAAAATAAACCATTAGTGTAATTGATAACATGATATCTGGCTCAATTTCATGAGAATTTGAAAGACACCTTGAGGGAATTGATAATGCAATCACCACAGTGAGCTGCCAATACCGAATGATTTTAGTTATTTGTCATGTATGTATAACAATTAATATAACAGTTTCAGTAATTTAAGGATATAATGTGATCAGAGTAGCTGTTTCACTTGTGACCAAAGTAACTGAATTAAAAGGGGAATGTACTATTTATTAATATGTACCCAAGACAAATATCCATTTCATTTTAGCAAGTAGGTCTTTTTAGACGAGGCTACTTGTTAATAAAATAAAGTCCAATCGCATATAAAAAATATCTATTTAAAAACTTGTTAATATTTTATTACTTCTTCTGTGTGTTTGGCCAGATTTGCCTAATGGAAAGTCCCTTTATACTGTTTGGTATTCCAGTGGCTTGTAGTTAAAGAGTCCGTGAATAATGCTGGTGTGTAAGTGGGCCCCTCACTTTGGAGAGTACCCGCATACTGTACTTTGTACTGTCTCTCAGTCAGTCTAGGAGCAAGGCAAAGGACACTTCCCATTCATTCATCAGGGTGCAACCCTAAATACTGCATTTTAAATTAAAGAAGTAGGTCACTGATGCTTTATTTTTCTCTGTATTAAGTACAGCAAAATAAGTAGAGAGTATATTGCCTGCTTTGCTCATGAATATTTTCAAGTTGTGAGTGAAATTGAAGGTGCTAGTATCTTCAGTAGGTAAAATCTTTGAGCAATTTTTTTCAGATCTACCTGGGAAATCTGCTTCTAAGTAGTGTAAAATACAGTGTACTGAACTTTTCACTTCAGGCCAGAAGTTATGCCTTGGAGGTTTATTTTAAGTGGAATAGGCTTTGCCAATATCAACTGAACAGATTTACTAGTGGAGGTGGCTTGTGCGTGATTCCATACAGTGATGTGTCTAGCTGGAAAAACTAGAACCTAAATTAGGTACTACTTAAACCCTCTTCACTAAAGAAGGATTTAAAATCCATTTGCAGTTCTGGTGGGTGTTTGTTAGGTATTCATATGGACGTGTAGATGTTTAGAAGTCCCTTTTTATTCAAAATCAAATTTGGCTCTGCCAGCTGCAGTTTAGAGGTAAGAAAAGTCATGAAATATTCAGTTTTCATGACTAAGAGGGGAAAAAAAATAATTTTGTAAAGCTGTGATTTTGTTATAAACCAGAACCTAAAGCCTGAGTGACAGTTCAAAATATTTCAGTTTTATTGTTGTGTGAAGCTTGCTCCTAACCATCCCAAAATCAGAACATGGAACTTCACCGCCCAACTTTGCCTGAAGAGATACAGTCTTGAATTTGTGGATTCCAAAGGATTTTGTTGCCTTCTGTATTTTTCCATTGTCCTTCAGCCAAGCTCAACAAGACTGAACTTGACTTTCTTAATATCATGTCTGAGGTAAAAATCTAGAAAATCTCCACAAAAAAGAAAGAAGCTGACTCAAGAAACTTCATGTATCTTCTCTAGACATCAGACAAAAGAGAAGGAAAAAAACCATAGTCATTCTTTGCCCTGAAGCTGAGTTTATTAAAGTATAATGTGCTATCATGTTATCAGTGTTAAACTTTGAAAAACAGGTATTGCAAATGTCGAAGTCATTCAGTTTACAGCATCAGCTTTGTGCTGTTGCTCAGGTCTGTAGTTCAGTCATGTACATGTAAGTCTTGGCATACAAACTTCACATCCTTAAGAATTTTTTCCAGTTAAGGTATGAAGATAAAGAAAAAATAATCAGAAGTTACAGACAGGAGTTGTAGAATAGTCTGAGGTGGAAGAGGTCCACAAGGGTCATCAAGTCCATCTCGTAAGTGAAATCAGCATGTATGAGATCTGAAGTGGATCAGAAATCAAGTTGTGAGGCAAGTAGAACTGAGGAGAGTAAATGAATTTTAACAGCTGTTAATACTGACTGTAAGAGACCTTCAAAGCCATATTTCTTTAGGGTAGTTTTGAGCAGGCCAAACTATGAACTAACACTGAATTGAGTTCCTAGTCATCCCAAGTTTCTCTCTTGACTTGAAAAGGACTAAATCTAATTCAGAATACCTGAATATCATAATTTCCCATTGTGAAATTTGTTTATTGATCAATGAAATGGGAAGTCTTCCTTGCACAATATGTTATTGTGTTATTTCTTTTCTCAGTTCCCACCTATGAAGAGACATTAATGTTTAGAACTTTTTTTTCTTTTTTGTGCCATGATTTCTTCTATGTTATGCTTTGCAGAAAACATGTGCTGTTATTGAGTTGAGAGACTATGTGTTGTAAAAGGATTACCTTGTTAATTGTTTTTTACTAATGCAATTTTAAAAAATTCCAATGTTTAAATAGGTGCTAATGTTTTTTGCTTTGAAAATCTCCATGTTTACTGCCACAATAAGTATGCAAGTAATTTTATAATCTTAATGTTTTCTATCTATGGAACAATTTCTTTTGTACATCTTTTTTGATATATTTCTCGTGCGTTGGTCTTCATTTTGTGCTTTTTCTAATCTGTAGTAGCCCAAATTCCCTTTCAGTCCTACATTGTCACGTACATGATTACAGATATTGTGTTACAAGTCGGGCACTCTTTTTGTAAGTGTCATGATGGTTATTAATGATATTTCAACAGAACAAATTTTATACAATATATTTTGCTTCATAAAAGACTTTAGAACTTCATTAGTTTGGCTGTGGAGTCTACAGAGAGGTGAATTTCAGTCACTTAGCTCTGTTTCCTAATCTTTCTTTATAGTCTCAAATGTGGGTGTTACTGTTATTTTTAACAGTACATAGCATATACATGCAAATTTCCAGCATCCTGCTGTGTTTGAATTACATTTTGATTTTAGTTTGTTTTTTTTTTTAAATGATGGTTTTCTACTCTTTTGATTTCACATGATGAAAAAATAGCTGGCATGGATTTTATCATGTTTTATCACTTTCCAAAGAGCATCACCAGCCAGGGACCAGTCTTGGAAAATCACAGCTTGAAGAAAAATTAGAAAATGAAAGCAGGTTATAACTGAAACCAGGCTATCAAACTTCTTGACAAACAGACACTAGGTTATAGTATAGCAGTTTATTCAGAACCCAGATGGCAAGAAAACCTTTTTATGCTATGTAATGGGACGTACCTTCCCAGGCCAAACAGAATTATCCTGTAGAATGCAGTTTGGATGGTCAGATTTCCATCTTCTCTTAAGCTTTGTGTGAGCTTTATCTAACGTGCAAAATTACAATTTTTTTAAGGCAATTAAAAAAAAAAAAAAGATGAGGCTACACAAAGGTAGTCTGTTTCTAATCAGCTGTGGTGCTCTCAGACAGTGTCCTAGTAAGCATGGATTCACAGATATCCCTGGTAGCTAAATAGAAGGTAATCACAAAAGAGGAAAGATGGAAAGAACTTCAGAGGGTACTTCAGATGCTCTGGAGTTCGTGCATCTTATTTTTGTTTTTTTTCATTCCTTTTTTGAAAGTCCTTTCTACAGTTCATCTTAGACTAGAGCTGACATGTTTCTTTTTTCCTTTACCCCACCTTCTATTGAAGTATCAGAATTATCTCCGTATTGTACAGTGAATTTGATGGCTTGTGTTTATTTAATGTCTCCTTTGTCCACCTTCTCTGTTTTTTCTCCTTACTCTTCATGATCATGTAATGTACAGTGTGTAGTTAAATTGGTGTAAAACTAATTTAAAGCAAGTGAAGTGCATCCGTGTTCTAGGATTAGGTCTAGTGCACCTAGATACAGTTCCCTTCAACTAGGTGAATTGTAATATAAAGCTTTCTGATAAAAACAAGACCATAGCAAGAGACCAATCCTTTAAATATTTAAGAAAAAATTTTAAATTCAGCCTCAGCTTTCTTTCTCATATTGCATTTCTTGTAGTCCCTTACACCTCCTCCCTTCAAGACAAATATTGGTTTTCAGATTCAAATTTTTACTTCATCTCTTTTTTCTCATTTTCTACCCTTTTCCTTTCCCTCTCTCTTTGAAAGCAATTCCAAAGAGGAAATTGGACTAGTAGTTAATATTTTATGCCTTAGTCTGTGACTTTGTTCTTTGGGTACCAAAGCAAGTTGTTCTGTACAATATTAAATTGGTAGAATTTGGTTTTAAAGTGGAACAACCCGAGAATGTATTCCTTTACAAGTAAGGGCTTTTTTCTTATGCAGTGTTTTTTTCCAAGTGCACAAGATTCAACTATAAAAATTTATTAAGTTTTGTTAATTTTCTCAGTAGTTACTGAGAAAATTGCTAGACATAGTTTTGTATTTGTTTTCTTTGGTTCTCCTTGACTGGTTTTATTTTAAGTTTCAAATACTTTAATGATTATTTGTGCACCTATTCTAATATTAGGAGGCCAAACTCACAGCTGAAACAGTAATTTTTACCTCTTACTTGCAAATAATTCTTTCTCTCAAAAATACATAAAATAAACTTGAGACTGATTCAGAGACCTGAATCTGAACCTCTTAAATATCCAGCATTTGGAATTCATGCTTGCATCCAAATTTCACAAATGACACCTATTTCCGTTAGATTGTAAAACCAGGAAGGAAAAAGTATTCTATTTAAACATGCTCTCAATGCATATTTCAGTCCCTATTCTGTGTCTGCAACTAATCCTAGATCAAAAGGTTTTGAACAATTTGCCTGTAAACATGAACAGGAAAATACTGTTTCAGCACTCTTCCAGCCATTTGCTCCAACCTCCTTTTGAATAAGTAATAGGTTTTAAAAATGTTAAAAATCGTTAGCTGGTAGTTCCAGCCACACATCCTTCCAAAATTCATTTCAATCCAGCTGGTAATCATGAGTTGAGTTTGAATTTGTTTTGGGACGTCGTTCTTCTATTTTACCTGTTGATGAAATGAGGAAAGGGGAAGTTACATGACATAAGCAGTGACCATGAAACGAGTAGGTGTCAGAGCTAAGAACTGCTTGAGCTGCTTTCTTTTGTCTTGCACCAAGCAAGGCTGCAAGGGTTTGGCATCATAACTGATGGAAGTGATTGCATTTGCTTTTTTCGCCTTTTTTTTTCCTTCAATCCAGCTTGTAATGTAAGTATGTGGCATATAATAGTTGTTTTTTGTATTCATTTTCAGATTCATTTTGGTCTTTCCAATGGTGTTTACATGAATCTGTGAAAGAGCAAAACATCATGGATTTTAAAAATAGAAATATTGGGCAATAAATAGTATAGCTGAAAAATCAATAGTAAAATGTAGGTGGCTTTTACTGCTAATTTAATTAAGTCTGTATCATGTGTAAAATTGCATATAGACACATAGGTAGAGCTGCTTATCCGTATTGAAATGTAACTCTCATACACCATTTGAAAACGAGCTGACATGAAACTTGCTATAAAAAATGAAATATTCTAAGATATCCAATATATCTGTGAATAAATGAGATGTGCAGAAATAAAAAGGGAAAAAACAACTTCAAGTTGTCTAAAGAATTACATGAAGATAATAGAGAGTTTTTGGGTTTTTTTCTTATTGATTATTCCCAGAACTTAAGGTTTCAGAGTTAGATTGACAACTGAGTTATTTGCCCATACCTAGTGACTGACAACAGATAATGGAAAGGCTTTTACCATGATATAACAGCAGAGAATAATTTCTAATTTACTACTATAGTTCTCATCAAAAAGTACCCCAGCAAAAACAGTAGATTTATCACTTCAATTACTGGAATTTCACATTTAGTTTAAAGAGACATGTTTCTATAATGTGACAGGCTTTACAGATTCTGAACTTCTTCAGACATTTCAGCTATCAGAGTAATCAGGAAAAGATATAAATGAAAGCAATTGTTTTAGTTTTATAACTTTCAGTGCTGTCTACTGGCAAGAAACGAAACAGGCCATAAACTGATGGTCTTTGCCAAGTCTATAAAAGGGGAAAAAAAGACATTCCATATCAGTCTTTTTTATTTTTTTTTTTAAATCAACTGTCTGATGCTGGATTAGAATAATGTTAAAATAATATTCAATTAATATCTACAAATTAACTTTTATGTCTATATTTTTTTGAACTAGCCACCTAGTGATAATAAAATGTTGTTTACCTCAAAATCTATTGAGTATATTTTTAATACATTTATTCATATCACTTCTGTCCAGCTGGCATGCCTCAAGCTATGAGAGGGAACCAAAAGATAAAAAAAAAGACTAACATAAAAAACAGTCGACAATCATAGGCTTCTGTACTCTAAAAAAAGGCCATATGAATGATTCTAAAACTGATTTAAAATATCCCAATGGGTAGTGTTTTGTACTTTTGGGGAAGATGTGTTGTTCACTGTTTTGTTTGAGGAACATATCTTTATTTTTATAATTCACCCTCCACTTGGTTGTTCTCAGCTTGGAAAATAGGAAGTGCTACATGTAACTGAGAATGCTGGAACAGTTCTTAAGCCTGGATTTGAATACCCTCAGCATGTCCCAACCTCATGTCAGGGAATATCTGGTCACAGATGTGCTCCCATGTGCCTCTTTCCTTTTGCTTTCTAAAATGCCCTGATTTCTTGTTCAAAAACAACCTTAGCTTGTAAACTGATGGGGAATTCTGGATTCTCACCAAAGTGAGTCCCAGGTCAGAGCACTGAGAAACAAAATGATGGTGTGAGGGTTTGTGTCATGGTACCCTCCAATCAGTCAGGTTAAATGCAGTAAACAAATCCTAGTGGAGTAGTGTGCTGTACTTTCCATTTTATGGCAAGAGAAATCAGTGTACCGCAGGACATCTGATCTGACTCTAGGTTCACTTCAGGAGATTTGGATCTGTCTCTAGAGAAATAACCTTTACATTAGGCTTATGCAGACAGGCATACCAGTTCTCCCCAAAATTTCCCTTTTGTAGACAACTCTTGGCAATCCCTTCCATTTCTCATCAAATACAAGGTATTGAAGGAAGCTTTTATGAAGGATCCCTACCAGAGAAAGTCGGCGCACTTTCATGTGGGATTCCTAGTCCTTCTGCAAAGAGTCTTAAATACCATCTTAAATACCATCTTACTCAGAGGTGTTCCTGCCTCCTCCTCTCAGACCAGAGAGACTAGGAGCTGGGAATCAAAGGCACGTGGCTTGAGTGCACGTTGCAGAAGACTCACACTGCTGCGCCAGGTCAGGCCTGCTCTGCTGTGTTACTCACACAAAGGTGCTAGAATAGCAAAGTAATAAAACCTCACCATGTAGAGAAAGCAACAGGGATTTTCCCACAGCTGTTGCAGAATTCAGAAATAAGTTCACACAATTATGATATTTGGTATAAATGAAACGCCATCGCACATGGCACCTCTGATGATTGCTAGTGTGCAGCTTGTATCACAGAGCATGCATTTACTGGCAAAAAGGGAGATTATCTATTCTATCATATGTGAAAGGGATCTTTTTTGGGATTTGCTGTAGTAGAGCAGTGTAGTAGTTAAGCCAGCTCTACAATTTTATTGCCTGTTACAGCTGAATTTTCAAGAAATGCTGTGATTTAGATCACAGAAAGGAAGTGTCTAAGTGCTATATATGGTGTCAAACGTGCATAAGTGATTGAGCACATCTGTTTATGAGGTACAATACTTGAGTGATAATGTTTTTAAGGAGTTCTATTAGGGTGAATAACATAGCTGCTGGTTAAATGCCTGTTTGGATTGTTTTTATTTCCACTAGATATAAATAGATTGGTCACATATTCCAGATTTGTTTGTTTGTTTGTTTGTTTACTCTTACAGAGGCCAGGGAAGAAGTATTAATTTGTTTTGTGCCAATGAATTTCTAACCTCTCAACCTTAAGAACAAAGTAAGGGACTGTAAAATCTCAAGATGGCAGGCCCAAATGAACCTGCAGCTCTTCACTGGTTTATACAGATTCTTCGTTCCAAAACTGAAGGTAGCAGTATTTTGGCACACGATCAGCATTTTATTTATAATATTCATAAAGTAGTATTTCAGACAGCTTAGCAGCAGAAATGCTAAGCCTACGATAAATTTAGGATAAGTATTTTCTTAAGATTTTTTTTTTCAAATAATTTCATATCACAGTCATGTAGAATGGCAGATGTTTGCAAATCTTGGTGTAAAATTGATTGAAATATTTTAAGAAAACTGAAATAATGTCAGTGGCAAAATTTATTTTACCAAGTGCAGATGTAAGACATCAAGTTCTCAGACTGATGGCAGAATTAACAAAAAACACCATCTGGTTCAATAATTATCTGAGAATACCCATATTCTTGGATTTGTTTTAATACCACTTAGTTCCCAGCTTTATTTTATCAGTGTTTGCACACCAATGAGACTAGATTGTGCAAAATGAAGACTACTTCCATCTGATCATTTTTAAAAAACAACGTGTTTTTGCATGAATAATGAATCTTTGAATTGTTACTAAACAAGCAAATTATTTGCGTATGTGTCACATCGGTTATCAAGTTTGCACATGTGACAGCTTCAACAGCCGTCACATAAAATGCATAGAGCTTGTAACCATATGTTTTTGCTTGACAAAAAGCTAAAACTCAAGATCAATTTTCAATATGGGATGCACAAATTAACACTTTAAAATGCTCCACCAATTTGGCAAAATATGCAGAAATAGCACGTTTCTAGATATTAACTGATATCTTTGGATTCGACCTTAAGGTATTCAATCATTTTGATTAAAAGACTGATTTCTCATAAAACCACAGTCTGTTGGAGGCGCAAAGCCAATGACATTTGAGCATTCATATATTTTCATAAACTTTGAACAATGTCAGTGAGACACCTCTTCAATCTTGGCCACACAACAGCAGGGTATTCAATCTTTCTTTAGCTTAAGACAGAAAATTTGAATATCAGCATAGGGTTATTAATGTGACAGTTCACATGGTGTGTACCAGTTGATTCTTAAAAAGCAGATCTGTGGAACGTGCAGAGAACTCTGCTCTCTGCTCTTGCTGTTAAAAATCCAACAGAAAGCCTAAAAATGCATTTTTACAGCTTGATCGTTACACTTTTTAGCAGTAAAACATGAAGAAAATTGACTACAATTTTACACCTTGAAAGTTACTGGTATTATTTATGTGATTGTATCATCTGTTGTGTTTAATATTAAAGATGTACAACAGATCTCATAGTGCATTATTTAATTCTTTTTGTTTGTAGAAAAATGGCATTAGCAAGTGACTAAGCAGCCATGCAGTTAAATATTTAGTTGCTCCACCTTCCTCTTTTTCTTTGCTGACTTAGTGTCTCTCAAAATTTATGGCATTCCAAATAAATAAATAGACGCCCCTCCCTATGCTTATTTCTTTAAATTCAGATTTTTGAGTAATGTAATGTTGTTCAATGTAAGCATGTCATTTTGCATTACATCATGTTGTAGGTCAGATGCAATGCAACTTTTTATGATGCATTGTAAATGACAAAACATGCTGCAATATGTGATATATATTGGTACGTGCCCCTGATAACATCGCTTTTTCTTTAGAGTCTTGTCGCCTGAGCAGCTTGGGAGAAACCAGATGGGCTGTGAGGGGAAGATGAGCAATTCTGTCTTGCCCAAACTGCAAATGTGACAACACACTGTTAAGACAGGAGACAGCGAGGTGCATGTGTTAATATAATACAAGGCACCCACAGATGTCCCAAAGTTTTCATTTAAAAAGCCCTGTTAAACAAACAAAACACAGAATCTCATCCTATTTCAGTGACAGTGGGAAGATCTGCTGTTACTGTAGCACAAGGTGGTGTGGAAGTCTGATTGGTGTTAAATCGGTGGTGCGTGCTGGTAAATACTTGCTACTCTTCTACAGGAAGAAACAAGGAATGTATCTTGCAATTCAGCATTTCAGTTGCTTCACCAATTCCACATTTACTGTAATAATTTAATACTTCTATAAGATCTTCTTTCTCAAAGGATGTTGAAATCTTTACAGTTTTCCATCACATCGAAAAGGCTTCACTCCCCATTGAAAACTAGCCATTAGCTGAGGTGAAGCTTGCAGGATTTCAACATAGAGCAACATTATATAGCTAATTATATGACTGTATTTTAGTTTGAACTGCAGGGCAAACACAAGTGTTATGTACTTAAAAATACTGGACTTTACTCAGGGCATTCTTCCTTAAAGAAAATGTGTTGCAGGGATCTACCACAAGTATCTCACTGCACAGCATTTCCACCTGTATGGTACCCCATAGCAATAGCAACAAATGCAATAAAAGGTCAGTATTCTTAATGGCTTGAAACATCCTTGTTAGGACGTTAGGTGAATAAAAGGCTTTTTTTCCATAGTAGTGTGGCCATGTGTAAGCTGTTCAACATTATGCTTTCACTATCCTTAGTTTACTCTCGTTTTTAGACTGTGAGGCCTTTAAGAGGATTGCTTCCCTCAGCTCCTGTGTTTGTACAGGGCCTGGCACAATACCTCTAAGAACAATTACAACGTATAAATTGTTTGTAAAACAGTGCTAATGCTGCTTAATTCCATGCAGGGCAATCACTTCATTGATAACTCAGAAACAAAAACAGCGTGAAGAGCTCACCACAAACTTTCCTGTGCAGTAGAGTCTACTTTAAACAAAGAATTCTTCTAATTCATCTCCACCAGTTTCCAGACGTACTGCGGTTGTGATGTTAGACCTGCAGAGTAATTTGTGGTGCTGATTTAGGTGGCATTATCCATCCGTGTGTTTGGATGTGTGTGTGTTTCTCAATTGATTACATACTCTTCTCTTGTGAGGTTGGGTGGACTGATTTTTCACAAATGGCAGAGTTGCACACAGGCACCTAAATTGAAAGTAGTAAACTACATCCAGAAGCCTATAAAAAAAGCAATGCAGTATCTTAGAAATCATGTGTTTTGGGGCGCTGTGCTTGTGTAACTTCTTTCACAAAAGTAAAATCTTATTTACAATTTGGTTTTGGTCTTGTTCCATGTATTTGGAGCACTTTGGTTGCTCTATGCCTTCTCCTGCCTATGCAGTCAATCAGGTTGTTCACTGAAGTCTTTCTGAGAGTTTTGTTTGCACTCTGGTATCTTCAAAAGTAGAAAAGTGAAAGCATAGCAAAAAAAAAAAAAAAAAAAAAAAAAAGAAGAGAGCAGTAGAAAATAATTTGACATAATGGTTAAAAATGCCTTAACTTGAAGAAGAAAGACTCTTATTTTGTGGGTTTGGAGTCTTTATTGATGCCTTCTAGCAGTGAAGGGTTTTCTTTCTTTTCCCCAGTACTTGTAATGAGAATGTTGCTATATAATGAAAGAATCTACAGGACAAAATCTTTCCTGTTTTAACACAGATACCATGTCACTGGCTCTCTTCCACTTGTGCAGTTGTGATGAAAGCTGTATGAATGGCTGAGCTGTTCCAAAAGGCAGTATTTTCATTCTGAGTAGAGAATAGCTGTGGGAAGACTAAGAGCTTCTTGATGCTGCTTCTTTTTCCACTAACTTTTCTTCCTTATTCAGCTGAAGAAGAAATTGGGTGGGAATTGATAATCCTTTAGGAATGTAGCTTTTGACACTTATCTGGTGGATGATAATTAATGCATTCCAAGAGGATTATCATAGTGGACTGTAGTTATAAAAGAGTGACATTCCATTTACGTGGAGTGAAACTTTAATATATGGCTGTCTCTACCACGTATTTTTAGGAGAAATCTTCAACCTTTCAGCTCCAGACAATGTAGCTCCACCCAGTCCAGTTGTAATGAGCAACTGCAGGCACAGGCAGTTTTTACCAATATATTATCATGTCTTAAGAGCACAGAAAACCCCAAAATATTATTGTTAACACAGCATGTATGTAGCTGTTTCTGAGATATTCAAGAAGAAACATTTTGTTTGTTGACTTCAAGAGGAGTAATATTTGCAAAGATTTTGAAATACAGGATGAAGGCTGGGTGCAATGGGATTAAGATTCTTTGATTTTTGTAAGCAGCACTTTTTATTATAAACTTCACTGTAGTATTGCAATAGAAATTTTCTTAGACAAGTTTCTCAGAACTGAGATATCTTTAAAAACTTGCAAATTGCTATATCCATTCAATAATAAATTGATATATTTGTGATTTATGATAGTGCTTTTGGGCAAGATTAGCTGGTCTACACTACTGTCTTTTGTGAGGAACAAAGCATTTTCCTGTTGTAATCAATGGGATTTGGGACTGACTTGCCCATCCCTCCATTATATGGAACAGGAGTCTATCCTCCCACATGGGGTACAGGAATGTTTTTGCTCAGTTGAAAGGGACAGTTTCCTTATAGTAATGATTACTGGGATTGCAAAGTTTCCTGTAGGAAGCTAGGAGATGAATGGGTTTTGCGTCTATTTAAAATACAAGATATTGATGAGATTGATATCTATATATTACCACCTTCAGGTTCCAAGTGTTACAGAATACAGCGTGACAGCAAAAAGGCTATCACTGGTTGTATCATACATTACTGTATAATCTAGGTAATTTTATAACATAGAGCAGTAGCCTGCTATGATTCAACTGCAGGAAAAATTGTCAGTATACATTTGAGTATACCTTTGCATTTGTTCTTTTATTCTCTTAAGTTAATCTTAGGGAGGAAGTGTTATTAGCCACCAGCCATTTGTCAGGATGGGCTTTGTTTTCAGTTTCACTGCACTGGCTTCTGCATTGCATTGCAGATGCTATATGGATGCTAACAGGCTCTCTGTGCTAATCTGTAGCAGCATTCCTCTCTCTATATATCCAGCAAGAAAAACTCCTTTTGATATTTCATTAGTGTGTTTGGTTGGTTCATTATTAGAGTTTATGGTCTGGTTTTGTGTTTAACTACCTTTTTGTTATGAACGACTGTCAATCTGCAAAGAGTATTTTTCAGTAAAAAAAAATAAATCAAATGTGTCAGGCAATTCACAGAACTACAAGAATTGTTTCAGAATAAAAGTATTCTTTAAGGTGCTTGAGTTGAGGTCATACTCCTCCAATACATCCTGACACACAGTAAAGATTACATAAATGTTAAATAAGAATACCAGCTCAAAAAATACATTTCCTTTATGTAGAAAACAAATTTGTGTCATAGAGTTGTAGATGTAGGAAATGGAAATAATTTATAGGGTCCCCTAGTTGAAGCCACATGAGATACAAGATTACTGAATAAAATAAGTTTTACAGTGCTCTGTCCCATCTTTGCTGTGAAAAGCAGAGACCCATTTAAATTGAAATTTTAAATACCTTCAAGAAGAAAGGAAACCTCAGCATCTGTAGAAGAATGTAAATTCAACATTTATAAGGATCAAAACCCTTTTTAAATATATTGAATGAAAATATGTCCTAACATGGGAGTTGATGCAGGGCCATCAAGAATAAGAAGCCATTTTTCAATCATTAGAAGTCCAATGGCTTAACACCTTGCCAGGATCCTGGCTAAGCTGACCACAAGTATTGTGGAAATCAGGTGAGAGACAGAGCCAAAATTAGTACCATAAGCACTACAAATATGGGATATATTTTCAAACTAAGAGGCATCCTGGTGCAAATAAGTCAGTGAAAGCCTTGATCTCTTCTTTTCATGGCAATATTCTTCTCTCATTTTACTTTGTCCTAATTTATTTCATGTCTATATTGTTATCTTCTTTGTACTTCTAAGAAAATCTCCATTTTATCTGGCCCCATTGGAAGGCACTGTGACAATTTGATGTTTCTTGGTCCCTCACTTGTAAGAGGTGAGGGTTGCAGCTGGCTGGCTTTTTAACAAAATAGTCCTGGGTAACTCTGAAGATTAATGTTACGAACATAGTGTGGTACCTGAATGTTACAAAATATTTCAGGTGAAAACTTGGTCTTGTCCTCACCTTAATGTCCCATTCTTCCCTCTTTCAAAAAAAAAAAAAAAAAGTAAGCAAGAAGCATTCACTCATGCTACATCTGGCTTGATTTCTTTTTCTCTTTCAGTTTTTAGGTTCAAATAGTAGTAATGATTAATAACATAATGGCTCTGAGACATTTAATTCTTCTCTCAAAGAGGGAGCTTGTAAATTTATTCTTTCACAAAAGGACATCCGTTTTAAGTGTATAGGGAAAATGTATCAAAATATTAATTAGACTTTTCTTTTGTTTTGCTAGTTTGCATTAGACAGATGGAATTCTGATCTTTAACAGCATCATGACTCATGAAACTGCTTGTGTACTAAAATGCCATTATTAACACAACAGTAGTTTTCAGCAGTTGGTAATTATTGGCATAATTAAACATTTATCAAGAAACAAGTATTTATCATTCATTAAACTTTCATTAAAAATCCATCTTAGCACAAGCTAGATTAGCCAGTGATTTTCAAGTGATAACTTCTTAACTTCTGGCAGGAACATAGAGCATTCTGATGGCAAAGAAAGTCGTGCATAATGCAACCTTTCAGGTTTTGTAAACAGTTATAACATTTCAGACTTAGGAGTGCTATTTTTAAGCATTCTATAAGACTCAGACAAGAAAGTACTTGGCTATTTTTTGTAGGGTTTACTAAGTTTAGCACTTCTTAACAGTGTATTTGAAAAAATAAGATGCCTTTGGCCGTGAAAAGCCAGTGCTAAGTTTGCCTTAAAACTGCACTTACATGACTTAAATTCCCTCAAACCTGATATGTTTACATGTGTTAGAACCTTGAAATTTATTTTTGTTAATGGACCATCTCATAAAATCTGCCTCATGGTTTTGCAAAAGGATGGTATCTCAGACTAGATGTTTGCAATTGGGAAATCTGATCCTGATATAGTATTTTCCAACACTTCAATATTTCTTGTCACTGAAGAAGAAAATAAGCATATTTTCTTATTTAAAAGAAAGAGACCCATTATATCTCTGAAAGTTTCTAGCTTTATTTTGCAGAGTGAAGTATGAGACATTATGCCTGGTCTTCTCAGTTTTGATCAGTTCTTTGAGATGGTAGATTGATTATTTTTAGGCATGTTTAGATATGAATAAAGGTGAAGTAATTTGTGTGAATTTCTACATGCAGAAAAATAAGATTAGTCAATGCCCTGTAGTTCCCTCTTATTCCAGTTTTCATATTTAACTCTTTTTAAGTCTTCTTCTCCTTGGTTATTTGTTTTCCTTGGTTGTCATCTGCCATTTCCACTAACCCTGATTATCATGGAAGCAGTGGCTTACTTAATCTTACAGCTACTGATTGGCTATCTGACCACCCAGCCCTTTGTTTCCTCTCTTGCTTATAGGTATGAGAGGATGTATTACTTAACCCCTCCTACACAGTCACTGTTTTGCAAGAGGTACCAATTTGGCAAGGTTAATGTAAGTTAAAAACACTCTAATGTGATTGTCTAGATTGTGGTGGAGAAAAAACAATATTTAGTGAGCAAGACTGTCTCAGAAAGCTCCTTCACGTACGTACAAGAGCTTCACATCTTAGCCCATATTCAGCAACTTTGTGTTTTCTCTTGGGCAAAAAATTTACTGTATCAGTGCTTTTATGTCACAAGAATGAATTGAATTCGTACCCTTTAGTGCAAACAACAATAGACAGAGTGGTAACCTAGTGGAAAACAAATAGACGCCCCGTCCCTTTTGGGGATTCAGAGAGGTTCAGAAAGATGGAGCTGACGGTAGAGAGGTGGCAGATAAAAACAGGCTGAAGCAGGAAAGAATCCTGCGGTCATTTATTACCATGCCATCTTCATAGTGTTTGCTGAACCAAGGTGCAGAGTAATGATTCAGACAAATGATGTTAATAATAATAGCTGGCCCTTTGGCAAAAATGGAATACCTAGTATTGCAGCATGAGACCTAATCAGATTCTCCAAAAGTTGCTTCAGACCGATAGAATTTTTTGTCATCGGGTTTTCCATCAATAGATTCTCCCTGGATACTATATTTTTTAAAGGAGGCAAAGTGATAAAGTTATTTTCCATGAGAATAACAACCCCAAATATTTTAAATATTATTATATTTAATTTATACATTAAAGCTAATTTAAAATACCATGTTATTTCTAGTATCATTGGTATCTGTGAAATACTTGTAGTAATCATGGATTACTTGATCACATTTAGAAACTTGCTGGAATTCATTATCTTCTCTTTTTTTTCATGTAATCAACACAGAATTCACTTTTTTTATTGTAAGCGAATAACGGCATGCATGTTTTACAGTAGTTTTTGTTGCACAGAGTATCACTGGTAAAAATGATCTTCATGTAAAGCCTGGCTATGGATTTTAAACAAGGGGAAGTTGCTTGTAACTGCTAATCTGATGAACCACTTTCATCTGCTGTTTGCAATTTGTACATAAAAGAACATTTGCCCCCAAAAAAGCTTACTAACCATTTTGCACTGTTCAGGTTTTGTTGTTCTTTTTGATAATACCTGCAGTTTTTAGGCATATAGGCTGCAATTATTTTTATTAGCTGTTTTTCTGTTAACAACATAACCGACATCTGTTTTAATCTAAACATCATCAGACTTATTAATTAGGTACATTTTGGCATCAATTTATCACACGTGCTCTGACACTTTTGATACTTGAAATGTAAGCTATTATGTGTAATGAAAAAAAAAAGTATGATTTGGAGTAAGTGTTATACATCATCTGTAGGGGACAATTATGTTGGCATGTGGGAGGTTAATGTACACACTCTAGATTCCTTTGCTTGATTTGCTGTTTTCTTCTTCATAACTCTAGGTAAACAGTTTGTGCTGCTATTTAATGCACAGGTTAAGTGTAGTTGCAGGCTATTATACATCATTAGAGTAAGTAATATTCAGCTGTGGAAGAAAGATGGAAGCTTTTCACTTGTAGCCACTTGGACATTTCATTTTTCATCTAGTATGCCACTGCAAAAATTAGTTGTGGCAGGCCTGATGTAATTTATAGCCTGGTACCCTGAAATTAAGCAATGAATCACACCATTTTGGCTGATTAGAGTTAATGCATTTTTCCCGATGACATATTTTGTAAAACAATGCTGTTTATTCTAAACTTTGCCTTATCTGACCTAGTAATTTCTCACGTCAACCTGTTCAATGGATTGTACCATGTACAGTGCACTCTACCACCAGATTTCTTTTGGCATTGTATTTTAGTTATCTCCCAGCTTAAAGGGACAGCCTTACCTTTCTTTCATAATTTTCTTACTGGAAAACATCAACTTTCCTCTCCCTCCATTCTCAAACCAGACAACTGAGAAGCAAAACACAGAGTAACACAATTCAATGCAGCTTGATTGAAAGTGGAGGGTGTAATGATCAAGTGAGTAGAGACCATTGGATTGTGCCTCAGGCCTTCACACTCTGGATCTGGTCAATAACAAATTTATTACTAATCAAATCCAATAAATACAAAACAGCGTATGTTTATTTTTATTTGGCACCCAGCTGGTCACAGAATAATAATAAAGCAGGTAATCAGAGAGACTACCTTTCAGAACAAAATTATGTAGCCAATGCATGCTGCACTTAAAAGACCTGCACATCATAAGCAGATGGCCAGTCCCCAAGAAGCCTTGTTGTGTTTGTCTGATTACCAGTGGGCATTGTGTCCCACTTGCCTCTGCAATATATTAATGGTTCCAGCTCTTGAGTTTGGAGAATTCTGTTTGCTGAGATACTTCGTGATAGGGAGAGGTATCACTGCAGAACAGGATCTATAGGTATTAGTGTCAAGAAGAATAATGTCTTCCTTGCCCTTTTTCCTGGGTTATTGCACGGGGCATACAAAGACTAGAATGAGTTAATAGAAAACAAAGAAACTAAAGCTGTTTGGGGAAGGGAATGAAATCAACAATATAGCTGAGACATGTTAATTTTACTGTTGCCAAAAATATTGTGTGACTGTTCTTTCCCCCCAAAGTACTAACATGCATAAGAGCACAAGACATAATCATTGCAGGCATCTTACACCATGTAAGACCGACACAGACAAACAGTGCATAGCTAATTTAAAGCTGACATTCAGTATCCAGGGTTGTTTTTTGTTTGTTGTTTTTTATTTTTGTATTCACATATTTTTATATGTGTGTGCATGAAATGCAGCTAAAAAATTCTCGTTGGTGCAATTTGTTACACACATTATGAATTACAAAGTGTATGCAAAGATGCAAACTGAATAAAAATTGTTGGGAATATTTTACAATACGAAAAGTGCAGCTACCATTGTTTGAAAGTCAGATAGTAAAAAAATCTCTTATTTCTTAGTTGATGGAGTTCGTATATTTTTGAAACCAGCAAGAGTCTGTAACATGTAGGAGAAAAAGGCAGCACACCTGCAAGACTCCAGCCTACCTTGTTCACACCCAGGATAGGAGAAAATGATTTATTATCTGTCCCTTGAATTTCTCTGAGCATTCTATCTAAACTTTAAAAGCAGATTACATTTGCGATTAAATCTTAACAAATGTTGTTTTAACTAGACTGCAATATATGTTATTGACAACAAGCTTTTTTCCCCTGAAAATAACATTGGTGCTTAGGCATGCAATTTACAAAAATGACAAGGAAGGGTGGTACTTTTCCCAAGGTGAATGTGAGTTGACTGATTAGCTGGTATTTTAACTTAGATTCTTGCAAATTACAGACATAAGAAACCCTGCAATTTATATGTACTTTAGAAGTGAAAGCTTTAATCCCATGATTCATGAAAGTAAAGTGGTAATAATTTAAGTACCATATTTTATTTATCCCTTAGAGTTGTCAGCTGATACCAGAAGTATTCTCACTATTTTTGGGTTGCTGCCTTTGGCCACCTAATTGCTTCTTAGGAAGTAAGAGGGAAATTGCTTATATAACTACATGGATTGTCTTTGGCAACGTCAAACCAAGGCATCAATCAGTCCATCTGGGTAAAATCACAAGCTGACTCCGATATTGCTAAATATTTATACTGTCAAATACACACAGACATCCAGATGAAAAGAGGCATTCATTAGGAATGCTCCAGCTTGTCAGTTTAAAGATGTAGATTAGAGCAAAACCTCCCACTATGATACTGAGTGCTCAGGAAAAGTCTATATTTAGCCATTCTGAGCAATAAATATCATCATATTGCCTCATTTAGGTAAATAGAGAATGAATATTGTCAAGATGATCTAGAGATAATGTAAACAGATCCCTGTTCAGAGTCTGTGTTACTAGGGTAAATTCCAGGACATTGGTGTGCTGCTGATGCTTTTTGGTTTAACCCTGTTTCTTAATCGCATTCTTATCCCCTTTACATTAACAGTAAGATTTCTTCTTTGCAGATCAGAATAGAAGGGGGGTGGGGGTGAGGGAGATAAGGTGGGGTTTCTTTTTAAACAAAAGTTGATTTTAAATTCTATCTGAGCTGTTACATTAATTAGTAGTTTTGCTCTAATATTTTCTTGGCACTGGTATAGACTGCTGCTGCTGCTGTTGCTAGAAAATACTGATCTCTGTAGCAACGCTGAAGCTCATTCCAGACTTTAACATGGGAACTGACAAAGCCCATCCATCAGCAGAACATCACAGCTCTGAGGTTAAGACAAGATTTCAAGAGTACATACAGTTAAGACTCATAGTGGAATTTCTTTTATAGCACTTTTCTTTCTCGGTGATAAGATGAGGCATATTGTAAGAATAAGCAATGAAAGATCAGTACTTTCATGAGAATTAAGTTACAGTCCAGCTTCAAAGTGGGTGGCTTCTCCTGACAAATTAAGAGAAAAATTTGTTCACTATGCTATATACACAAAAAAGAGAGCAGAAGGATTTTGTTTTACCTTTTGGGGAAGGCGTGTGCCTCCCTCCATAGAATTGGCACCTTGGAAGTTACATACAGGGAGAGTGGTGGCTGACATCAAAGTTTTAGTTAATTGCACAAGATGATTTTTTAGATTAATAATTAACATGTCTCTTTATAACTAAATATCTGTAATTAATCAGCAAATCATAATGTGGAGACTAATTAACTTCAAACTCAAATCTTAACAGAAAATCCATATTACTATCCAGCATCATTAATTACTTTAGTAATCAAAGTTATTCCCCATGGGATTTGACATAAAGCTTTGTAGGTTTATAAACTGAGCTATTACCAGAAAATAAATAAATAAATAAAAAACCACAACGAAAATCACATTTTGAAAGGAGCTTCAAATAGCATTATAGATAATTAAGGTTTTACATGGGGAATTTAAATAAGTTTTTATTTTGTCTGTATTCCATTATCAATAATCCACTCACTGAAGTTGGGTAAGTAACTGAAAGAGTACAATCCCCTTCTTACCATGTGCATATGGTTTTTTGTTGGTTTCTCTTTTTCCCCTTTTGGGGTTACAGCAGTCATTTCTGTTACACGATTCATTTGTCAGTGTCTTTTAAAAATATGCTACACTTTCTGGTAGCGTTTGCCGTGATGGTATCCATGCTAGTTATCTGTTTAAGAACTGGATTAACAGCTGTTTATGCCCTTATGATTCACAAGAAAGTACCAAAAAAAACCCCAAGAAAGATTGAGCCATAAAATACAGAAATATCTTTAGCAGTTGATGATTTAGTGTTCAGTGGAAAAAAAAGGGCAAAGTAGGGCTGCTATGCCAAAGAATCTTGGCCCAAACAAATCTTATTTTAATTAGCATGGTCATCACAACTAGGAAGATTTGGAATGTGTTCATGTTAATTTTTAATAAACAGGAAAGCCAATAGTACCATTACAGCACACTGAAATCCCATAGCTGTTTTTCATTTAGAAAGTTAGGCGTTGAAATTGTGTCTAAAAATCCACATTTCAATTATTTTATCACCTAGTCTTGCAAGTGCACACATCTGATACTGTTCTTTTGTATGGCAGCTGTAAAAATCGTAAGCAATTTTTACTGTCAAGAAAACTCTGAATAAATAGAGGCTGTTAACTTAGGCAGATATCTGAGGTTATTTGGTGGCAATCAAGAACTCACAGCACTTCAACTAATGGGTTATGATCAGAAACTGTTCCTAATAGCCAGCTAGACGGATCTGAATATGAAGATTTCTATAATTTTGTTGTCAGCTTGTGATGTACTCTAGTGCTAATTATTTGGAACAATTATGTTTTCCTAATAACAAAAGAAGAAGCAGTGAATTAAGCAGGCTTACCTTCAGATCTTTAGATAACAGTTTAAATGCACTTGCCATTAAGAAATAGCATTTCTTTTTCCTGTATGGAACCCTAATTATTGAAGATGCTTGTCTTTTAAAATCTACTTCTACTTTTTTAAAGCATTTTCAATGTGTCAGTTTACACTGATGACTTCAGTAACTAGTATTTTCTCAGTCTTAGTTTTATGCCCGTACCTCCCATAGACTGCTTACCTCATTTGGTTATTAAAAAACCATAATTAGTGCAGTAATTAACATGTGGATCCTTCAAAGGAAGACTGTTAGAATCATGGGACGTCTCTCATCATTCTTGCTGATGTATAGATGATAAAAAGACTTGGTTGAGGTGACAACAGGATTTGTATTACTGCACATTATCCAAACTGCGGGGAAATGCAGACAGGACCGTGGTCCATGGAGTCTTTCCTTCTGAAAAAAGTAATTATCCACACTGTTTCTATAATGTAACTAGGTGTTACCCTGCATTTGCAGCTGTCAAATCATTTGTTTTAAAACCATTTTTTATACCTTATGAATACTTGAAAGTTTGAGGGTTTGCATGTTGTCTTTTAAGCAATTACAGAAGTGGGGTGCAGAAAGTGCAGCAACAAAAACAAGAATAATAGTAATTTGTGTAAGCATAACAGATTCCTTCTTGACAGTTGATTTCAGGGATGTTTATGGTAATGTTAAGTTGATACCATCGTAAGATTGCATTCATAAAGAATAAGCCAAATTTCATTTTATTTATTTTCCCTGGGGAAAATATATTTGTTTGTTTAAGATTTCAAATAAGCTGAATCTGTTGTGTTTTCAAGCCATAGTAAATCAGTTGCTGATATGTGAGTCTCTGTACGTCTCACATAAATATATTCCAGTGTTTCTCTGAGATGCTTATAGTCAATATTTTCATATTTGATATACAATGTTTTAAATTAGTGCATTAAGGAAATTCACATTCTTTCATTCAGCCTTTAACTTTCTGTAAGTAGTGGTCCTCTTTTTCACATTCAGTGACATATGCCAGAAAAATTCAGTATTTTACCCTACAGGCAGCCCATGGGACTGGGATGAAATGGCCTCTATACATAGGGTATGACTTTATTTGCTAAAGAGGTTATTTGAAAAAGCCCTTAGGGTACTGCTGCCCTTTTGTCCCTCAAACTAGTAGGGGGAAAAATATAAAAGGAACTACACAGTAATCCCTTGTAGACAGGTGACCTTAAGCCAATTCTATACTGTAAGGTTTGTTTCCATTTAAACTCAAAACAGACAAAGAAAAAAAGCAAAATGCAGGTTTTAATCTGTTGCAGAAACATTGCCATTTTTTTTCCTGTAAATGTCTGTCAAATACAAGCAACTTTTACTGCAAATTCATAAAACTGAGTATCATTCTGTATAATTTAATTTAACACTCTGTAGACAATATGCCCTATATTTTAGCAAAAATAGCATCTGAGGACTGATGGAAATAAACCTACCTCTGTTCATTTCAGGCAACCTGTTCAGAATTTTATTTTCTTTACAACAGTTGAAATTCTGCATGTACAGCCAAGCATAATTATGCAAACCTTCTGATTCCAGTCTTAACATTTAAAATCAGTCACAATCGGGTTTCACTGGAAAAAATCAGCAATCACTTTTGTCCTCCTAAGTCCTTTTTTCCTCTTTTTTTTTTTTGGCCCTTGATTGACATCAACAGCGCTGTAGTCAAACCAGATGTTATCACAGGGCTATGGTCCCAGTGCACGTGCACTATTTGCTGGTGGTGTATTTGGTGTTTAAACCTGTGTTCAGCCACAATAATTTTCCAATGAATGAAGGCCACAATATTATTTTTTATATAACAGCAATCAGCTGTTACAAGATACGTACCATCCCAGTGCAAAACCGCTTTTCACTAGGCAGTCTTCAAAACACCATTATAAATTATGAGCAGCAGCTCTGAACCCACCTCAGGATAGCCTCTCATAAGTCACAGGTGTGACATCATGGAGCACTGTAATTAATGGATGTTATGCCACTCCCTTGACTTATGAGTTTTTCAGAGGCTTTTAATTACTTTCGAGTTTAAGACATTCTGGCAGAATTTTGAAGGAACTCCAGCCTCTTCTGAATGAAGCTGTTCTGGCAACATTTGGAAAATGAGCCAGTTCCAGTGGCTGAAGGAAAATGTTTCAGCCATTCTTCACGCCTGGTAGTCTGGAGGGAGGTTAAAGGAAACGGCTTCTGTGGACGTCTGCAGGCACTTAGTTACTGTGTCCCTTTTCTGCATGGGGGAGGAGCTGTGAAAATTGTGGTCAAATCCACATATTATATCAAATAAAAGAGGTGATAAACATCTGAAAATCCAAGAATGTCTTGAAGGGTTATGACAATGTCATCAGCCTGATTTTGGGTGTAGAGAAGCCATTGTTTCACATGTGAGCACAGGCGTCATGTAACTGGTAAAGAAAAAATGTCATCATTTTTCACCTTTCAAGAATAAATTATAAATGATCACCAGTTAATCAGCATTTAAAACATTAATTTAGTTTCCATGCTGAAATCCAGTATCAGAAGAGCTTCACCCCTCATTTGCAGACCCTATTAAGTTAACTCAGGTGTAATGCTTTGTTCTCTAAGTAGCTGAAGCTTCGTGTCATTGTTTATGTGCACAAAACACACATATTTCTCCATATGTTGCCACCATATTGGTGTTACCACCATAGCATTCCCTCCTCTTCAGATGATCTTTTGTTATAACATTTGTTTTTGTGAGGCAAATAAAATTTAGTAAATGTAAACCAATTATTTAACCAAATTACTTTGATCGTGGGAAACTGACAATTAGTGTTATAGCTTCTCAGCAGTGAAATCCACACAACAGAGCAGACTGTGATATTCTGTACTGCAGTGTAAGTCAATGTAGTGCATTTATTATGTGTAGCAAGCTGTGAGAGGGGAGGAGAGAAGTGCAGGAGACGAGCAAAGTCCATCTTGATGAACTGTTATTTGTATCTGTGCTGTGTTTTCTGCATTGTTTAGTTTTTCGGGGTCTCCTTGTTAATATATTGGGACAGCTCTTCATAGCAACCTTCATGACTTATGTCAACACCTAAAGCATATACACATGAGTACGAGATGATCAGCTAATTAATCAAGGAGTTAGAGACTTGCCAAACTACCATTTGTAATTTTAATTTCTAGTAAATACTGATGACAGGTTAGTTTGGTTACCTGTAACCACTATCGACTTTAACAGTCTTATCTTTTGCACATGAATTGGAGGAGAAGTACTAAAATCATACGCACTGGTATTCCCACAGGATCTGGGTTTATTCTCAGACCTTGAATGCATCAGCCCTTCCATGAAATAGATGTGAGTTAGAAGAGCATTCTGGGCATTGTCATGCAAATGAGGCCACCAAACATAGCACTTTGCTTCAAAATTGAAGCATTTGCTCTGCAGTGACAAGTAGCTTTTAAAACTGGAGCAGGGTTTTCTGAGCTAAGTGCGCAACCCTATCTATCCTCTGAGATCCACTTTCTAAAATAAGTATCCATACATGAAGTCCTAATTCCACATCTGAGTCCTCAGACTGCCACTTACTATATATCCATACATCTCTGTCACTGTTAAACCAGGCCAGTCTCATTCTGATGCAGATTAAGGTGGTCCTTTATCCTTGAGTATTGTCCTTCTCCCACAATCATACAAAAAAAACCCACCAGAAGATACATGTAGCACTGAAAAGTTGAGGTTGATGTGGTATTCAGTAACTCTTAAAGCCAAGGTCTCATGATACGTCACTTCAACCAGTCTCAGCAACTCTCAAGAATTTTGCCAGTAGGTCACAATGGAAAAACAAGTCCTCCCTTGCCTCACAGTTCACAGAAAATACCTGTAATCAGAACCTATTTCACTATAGTTTTGGGACCAACCTCAGAAATTGTAAGAAAATGTGACATATGTTTTTTTTCTATCTCTGTACCAAAATGAGCACATCCCAAATGCTACTTTTGGCTGTGCTC
Source organism: Cinclus cinclus (assembly GCF_963662255.1). Taxonomy (NCBI): domain Eukaryota; kingdom Metazoa; phylum Chordata; class Aves; order Passeriformes; family Cinclidae; genus Cinclus; species Cinclus cinclus. The sequence goes on along the minus strand of NC_085046.1, from coordinate 94,159,506 downwards.
ATGAAAAGAGGTATGGAAAGAACAACAGAGTTAAACATAGTGACTCAGGATTAGGTAGCTTTTAACCAGCATCCTAGTGCCCATTGGAAGCCAGGATGGATTTCAGAGCACAGGCATTAAATAATAAAGAATGACCAGAATCCAGAATTTTATTTTTGTTTTAATCTAAAATTGTATTAATTGCTTTGTGAATCAGTGGAAATTTTGTCCATGTCCTGAATATGTACATAACTTTACTCCTAATTTCTGACTAGTATTGTTCCGTGTGTTGCACACTGGAGGTGACAAAGCTATAGGTGCAAATAATGGGTCCATCATAGTAATAGAACTACTTGATCTGCTGGCCAAGTAAGGGTTTATAGAAGGTCATGGAGACAGTGGGTACTGGATAGTTGCAATGCTGGAACAGTCAAGCTTCTCAAATCCTTTGTGGCCTGGTGTCAGTGGTGTTGTTCTCAGGGTGGTGCTGCATGAAGCCTCAGAAATGGCTAATGGTTTCTTTACATGCAGGTTTGGGTATCAAATTCAAGGCATTCACATTTGAAAATGTAGCTCTTAAGGACTTTGCAGCTTGTTAGATGTTTTTGGTCATGTATGTCTGTCCTCAGAAACAGGAGATTTCTTGGGATGACTGGTTAAAGTTATGGAGAGAGTTGCTTTCAAAGTTGGGTTTTCTGGTGTTAGCAGCACATTTGGATGGTACCTCAACTCTAGGAACCAAAATACCCTCAAACCATCCTAACATATAATTCTTTAAATATTTGAGTTCAAATACTTAATGGATGTGGTGAATGGATTCATTAAAAAAAAAAGATGTTGAGAAAGAGCTATTGCAATTGCTCTTCTTTTTCGTTGTTGTTGTTGTTGTGAGTAAGCTACATTATCTCCCAACCTCTTTTTGAGCAGTTATTAAAGTAAAATTTGGTATTACATTTCTTTTTAATTATGAATGCTATTTATACACAAATTGGAGCAGATCATGATGTAGCAAAGAACTTTTTATAGTGCATAGATTGGGCAGCAAAATAGTGCTTTATCAGCCTCAGTGAGGAATGTTTTGCTGTTTTAAATCTCATCATTATGAGAAGAATTTATTATCTGGATACAAAGATTTTACTAGAAACTATTGAGCTAGGCTGTTGTCATCTAACTGAAAATGAAATCATGTTCATGATAATTAGACAAGGGGATTAATGAAAAACAAACCCGCACTATATTTACTGTTTACATACAACCTCAGAGATCTGCTTTATCAGTTAGAACATGGTTGCATTAATTTTTGCTTCCTTGCCGTGGGACAATCCCAGATATTGTGGGCAATCCTTTGCCCTTCTGCACTTAAATTCCTTGTCTACAAACATGACGCAAAGTGAAGATGGTTGAGGTTTCATGGAAATGAAGCACATGGTGTGACAGGCCCATCTGTGCCAGCTTTACGAAACAAAAGTGCCCAGTAAGATCATCTTTGCCTTTTGTTCTACACGATGCTGCTCAGGACACGGGTTTGTGAATGCTGCCGGTAGAGTCTGCAAAACTCAATTTATTTGGCTGCTTCCTCTCCCGTGCTGTCGGTTCTCAGTTGCACTGCAAGCTTCCCTGCCCCCACCATTTCCTCCCTTTACCCAGCGCTTTTCCCCAGACGAATCTCAGGTAGAACCTCCTAGCAATTTTCCAAGGTTCTGGGCTCAAAGACTAAACTAATTAATTTTTGAATTGTAGATCAAACATAAACTGCAAAGAAGCATTTAATCAGTTAGGAGAAGGAAGGGTATGGCTTGCTTAAGTCCCAGAATCCATAAACCTGTAATGATTTTATTATATTGGTGTCAGTTTTCATTATTTTCATAAATGGGTGTTCCCTGCTTAATGCACAATATTTGCATCTGATGAACCAACGAGTTTAAACATGGTTTGTTTTAATGCTTTGTGAATTTGCATTCAAATTCATCAGAAGTAATTCTATTTGAAATCACACAGGGCTAAACACAGTGGTTGTAAATCCATTTGAATTGAGATGCCAGAATCAGCTCATTAATCTACAAATCTGCAATATAATTTTTGTATGGTTGGTGGGCGTTTGTTCTGTTTTTTCGTGATGAGGCTGTGGGGATACCAAGTGCATGTGTGGGAAGGGAAGTGTTGGAGGAGGTTGTGATAAATTGACCAAGTGGGAGTATATCTTTGTTATGGAAACCGGCATGTGAAAGGAACATATGAAAGGCCAGAGACCATGGTTTGATCATGTCTGTCACTGCCTCTTGAAGCACAAGGAGAAAGCAAGTCTCTCAAATAAACAGATTCTCTAATATTTAGGATGATAAGAGATTAGCATCGGTACCTTCCATTCAGTCTTCAGTGTGCCGGAGTTCACCCAGAGCTTGAAGTAGTGCTATAGCCTGCATTTAGTATCTTAAGTCCTCTTGCTGAACACTCTGTTACCTTGGATTTTTCAGAGGTTTTTGTTAAAAAGGGAATGAATAAATGCAGCAAGGTTCACCTCCAAGAAAAATAGGCTCTTTTTGGAAGGAGTGGAGGGGTCTGTACTGTAGCAAACAGTGCTTCATTTCTTGAAAGCTGTAGAAGAAATCTGTGTTTCTTTAAGAAAAACTGGAGAATTGGTTTAATTTCTGTGTTCTTAAATAGACTGAAATGTCTGAAATTAAGATGTTTGTTTAAATATGTTAATAATGTTAATAATTATCAGATTTGAAGATGAATATATCACTGTCTGAGAGTGCAAAAGAATGTATATATGAGAGGGATTACTCTTGAAGAAGAAAGGTTTGTCAACAACATTTTCCACATTACACATACTTCTGAAATGTACCAATGAAGTTTTGGGGAAAACTATTCAAAGAAAGTAAATAATACCTGTTAAAAGTGAAAAAAATGCTTAGTTATCCATTATCTACATTAGCCTTTTTAAAGGAATGCAGTCATTTATTTGAATGTATGACAATTCAAAATGCAATTCAGCTGATACTTTTGAAAATGTTCATGTAATTATCTTGCCTAGTTATAATCAAGCTGAATTGAGTTTGAGAGATATGTGTTTGGCTGAGGGCAAAAGTGATATTTAGCTAAGTTTGTGTCTGTCTTCCTCTGGGAACTAGCAGTCCTGGTTTGGCCCTTGTGAAGCTAAAATTCAAAAATCTGTGTCCCTGTTTTGAATGGCTTGGACTGGAGCTAACAGGGTTCAGTTTAGAAAAGCATTTAGGCTTGCACTTAGCATTAGCTCTATGCTTAATGCCCAAAAGTTTAACTACAGGCCCCTTCTGCATTTGCAAGAATTGCGATGAGCAGGAAGTCTGCCATCTGACATCTGTGAAATGAGCTGGTAGACTTGAGTCTTTTTCATAATGAACCAGTTTCCATCTCATAAAATTCTGTAATTGCAGATGGTATCAGTGGACACCTATGACAATCTCAGCAGAGATTGCAGCCCGGCATTCCTCATTATAGGATACATGGACACTGAACTCCTCTCTGCTCATGAACGTGGAGTTGAGTCATTGACAGGGCATTATCAGGAAAATTGCAATGATGTGACTAGAGCTTCCCAGTGGGTAAATGGAGTACCTCAACTCTTGGAGTTGACAATAGGCTCTCCTAAGAAATGAAAATGCAGTGATTAAGACATAAAACTGGGACTCAGCATACCTGGGAATTCTTGTGTGACCCTGGCAGCACACTTCTTGTTGTTTTTCACTTCTCTGCCTGAAAAGTTAGTATAATGCTTTTTCCATTTTTATGGTGTTAATTAATGATAAATATGTTACCAGTTGTGAGGATTTCACCAGATACAGTGTTAGATAGATGCCATTAGATTTTAAGTCTGTTATGTTCAGTTTGCTTTCGCATGTTCTTGTGCCTAGCACTAGTGGAAAGCCAGCCAATTTTATTTTGCTCCCTAATTCTGCATTGAGGAAATCAGCTTTATTCAAAGATACCTAAAAATCTTTCATAAAATTCACTCTATTGTGAAAGAAGCCCTAGAAAAAATAACATGTGAAAGAAGAAAAACATTAATTTTGGAATTCTCTTAGTTTGTTCACTGATACAATTTTTGTTCTGTCTGTGTACATTTTCATAAGTGCATTTTCTTTTTATAAAGAAAATAGTATCATTCAAATATCTTTAGAGTATTTTCATTTCAGTAGAACCACTTGAATAATGTTTTAAGGGTACTTGGAGACACAGTGAGAGAAATGGTAAACTTTGGTGGGTTTTAGTGCACTGGAACATATCCCAAAAGTTATAGCTACAGAATCTGTAAGCTCTACCTGTGACTTGCAGCAGCTGTTTCAACCTGTGATGCCATGGGCTGCTCCAAAGCTCTGTAATCTGTACACATTTGACATAACAAACCACAACGAGTCCTGGCAATTGGTCTGTTCCATACCAGAAGTTTGAAAACTCTGAGCTCACTAAACTGCAGTAGCTGGAAAAAGAGTAAGAAATATTTTTTTACAGGTAGCTGAAATAAGAACCATTTTTAAAAAGTGTCAGCAGGAGCTGTTAGTTTCTTAGTGGTTTTGAAAATCATATCTTCCAAGTATCTTGCTCCAGGCTTCTGAGGTTGGTTTTTTGGTTTTGTTTTGTTTTGTTTTGCTTTGCTTTGTTTGTGGGGATGCTATCTGGTGTCCATTTTGTCTACTGTAACAAAAAAATGTGAACTAAGTTCCAACAATAGCAAAAGTTCTTGCCTTCATTTATGCTACCACTAAAGATGCTGTACCAGGTCCTAGATATAATGGCATTCACAGCAGAATGATGGCATTCACTGCAGCATGCATCATGCTACAGACAAGTGACTGTGGTGAACCATGGTGTTTTCAAATCACTTGACATATTTTAGTTAGCATGGTTTTAAGTATTTCTTGGCTTCAGTTGGAGACAGACACAGATGATAAATCTTTGAATAAATGCTTTCAGAATTGAGAACTAAGTGGCATTTAAAATTATTATAGATAAATATGATCATTATTTAATTCTAAATATTCCCCCTTTTCCTAGTCTAAGGAAGGAAAACATTTAAAAGAGCTAATGAGATGACCTGACAGAGTGGCAGGGGTTGCTTACTAGTCCATATTTGACTAGGATTCATGCTTCATGAGACTGTCATCACAAGCTCTTTGGGTTTTAAGACTTAAGGCACCACAGTCTTGAGTGAACTTTGGTTCAGAATGGAGATGTTTACAAAAGTTATCTAAGTAGTTCCTGCAGAATAATGTGCTGCTTTTCACTGAATTGTTCTGGAATAGTATGTATTTGCAGTATAAATGGTGATGAGCTGGGTTAAGTCATACTCTTTAACTACTGTACAGTCTATTTATTCCATCTGGGAGCTTCATCACCCTGGCACGTGAAAGTGGATGAGGCAGCTGAACTGACTTTCCATTTCTCACCATGTCTAACCATCTTCCTGCAGTATGACATAAACATTCTAGTCTTTCATCAAATTAAGATTATGCTTGTTGGATAGCAACTAAAATTTTCCTCCGTCTCCAGTATTTACAGATTATGTAGCCAGAATATCTGCACTTAAACCTTCAATATTTCCATTCAAGTCAGGCTTCTAATAGTTCTTGTTTCACTATTTTGAGTATTCTTTAGTTAAGATCTCTCTCCTAGAAAGATCAAGACATAATTTAGTTGTATCTGTACAAGAACAATGTGCAGCAGACGTGCCTTTGAATGTGCAATTAAAAATTTCTTTGGCCTGTTTTCCTGTTTTACATCTCATAAACTCACATGTAATTTGATGAACGCTGTCATTCTTTACATTTCTTCAGCATTATCCCTTCAGTTCTCAAGGGATTTGTTTCTCATTGAATATAATTTTTGTATATTTACTTTCTCCACAAGTGCTAGTATGCAGTAGCACGAGTTCAGTCTTACATTATTATTTTCTTATTCACTTATGTTACCTTCTGGTTTTCTTTGTATTGTTAATGTTTCCAGTTTGGTATTAGCTCCATGTGCCATCTAAAATCTGTTGATTTCTACCTCTAGTTAACCAACAATTTAGGTAGTCCTGTCTACAGAGTAGTGTGGTAATTATTCATCTCTTGAACACACAACTTTGCAGCCAAGTGCAAGCAACTTGGTAAGGAGGTTCTGATCCCTTTGGGCGAGCTGTGGTTCAACAGTTTACTTTGCATTTCCCGTGCAGCCCAGGTGCATAGACCATCTTGCAGTTCCTGCATTGGCAGTGCTCAGTGGGCCCAGAAAGCAGCAGCAGCTTTGCTATCTTGTGTCTTGCTTTATCTACGTCCTGCCTTGTGCTTTCTAACACTGGAAGTGGAAGACAGTTCATCTAAGTGCTACTCTACCAGTAGCACTGAAAATATATTTCTGTCAGCAGAGGGTCAATTACACAAACAGCTCTTCCTTTGAAGATATTCTGGAAACATGCTGCTTCCATCCTTCACCACAGGTGAATCACGAAGAGAAGACTTTGTCATGAACTCGACCCTTGAAAGTAGTATAAAAGAGTTACTCATCTCTCCAGCCTCTATTTCCCATCTGGCCTCCCAGAACCGGCAAGTACCCCTTCCCTGTCTCCCTAAGTAATCCCAGCATTACTGCTAGGCCTGTGACACTGAGGAGATAAATCAGCATGTTTTCTGACACTCATCATTTTGGGCGTGGTAAGCCTTGATGCTGTCAAGTGCCTCAGGAGGAGTGAGGGGCAGCAAAGGGGAAGGCCTATGCATTGAAACTGTCCCACCTATAACCAGCCCTATTCCTTCCTCCTCATATGTTCTCATTTTCCTTGCGCTGGGACTGACTTTTGGGGTGGGAAATCTGATGTCAGAAGTTTGGAAATGGCCTTCACAATTAATTCACCTTCATCTGAAGCCAGGTACCACTGTGTAGACAGCTGTACTCATGGCTGGTCCTGTGCTGTGTTTACACATGTAGGGCTGAAGTGTCTAAGCATCTTGGGTTTTTTTCCAAAACACAGCTTGACATGACCTACAGCTTTCAGACTAAATTATTGTATGCTCCTGTCCAGCTGTAGATCCATTGCAAAAATATACAACTATTATTCACCACTGGCATTACACTTGATGTTGTAAAAGAAAAGGTATTCTCCACTGGCAACCTCTAAAGTGAAAACTATAAAACCCTCTTCCCTTGTTTTCTTCTGAAACTAGTTGTAATGCTCTCTTCCTCTCACTGTGCCAGACTCTACAGCTTAACTACATGTGTGTCACTCCTCCAGTTTTCTTTCCTATATTCTCAAGCAGGTGAGAGACTAAAAGGAAATTATCAGCTGTATGTCAGTGCCTAGATAAAAAGCTGGAAAATTAAGTTATGAAGCTTGCCCTTTTTAGCAAAATCTCATATTGGGCCAGTATAGTTCCTTCCTAGTGGCAGTTTATTGCTTCTTATCATGCAAATCGGGAATCATTTCAGTATGCTTTTGATGAAGTCCATAAAAGAGCGTACACTCATCCCCTCCAAAGTTTTGCACATTGAAAAAGATTTTTTTTTTCCCAGGTAAGATAATGCATTAATTGCTTCACTTAGTAGATGAGCATTAACTTTTGATATAAGCCATCCCATAGACTCCTGACACTTTGCATGCTGAGCAGTCTTGTCCTTGAAGTTACTGTAGTGCACAATGATCAGAACTTACTGCTGATGTTTTGTTAGCATTTACCAGAAGTGTCTTGGCAGAGGGTGACCTCTGGTACTGTCTCTAAACATTTTCAATTTACAGACTCAAGAATTTTTGCTGCCTTTGCCTCTCATTCTTTTGAGGAGGTCAGCCCTTTATGAATTTGCCACAAGAAAGAAGTTCAAAATACCCCATACACTTAAACAGCTTAATAGGAATATAGCCACAATGAACACATGACATACAATTCATTTTGATATTTATAGAAGAAATTCATGTTGTTTTAAGTGTATACAAGCAGCTGCAGTCATTTGGCTATGAGCAGATGTTAGACCTCCGAAAGCTTCGCTGATAATTAAAATACTAACAGTTAGTGTTTTACCCCAGCTGCAGGTTCTGTTTACTGTAAATTTGATTTTAATGGTGCCTCTGTGCAGTTATTGAATAGGGGTTTGTATTCTACTATACGTGCAAAAGTGTCTACAATGAAGACAAATGGTTATTTCCCATAATTTACTCTGGAAAGATACGAATATTGCTGTAACGTAGTTGAGCTTATAAATGAAATACAGATATGACTATCACATTTGAAATGGTAGTTTCTGCTGTCTTAACTAACAAAAAGAACTAGGGAAACTTACTATTTGTAGTTATTCCCAAGCATTCCTCCTAAAAACTGCTGTGCTTTTCAAATGGGTTAAGACATGCCCTCAAGCAAAGAACAGGTGCTTCTTTTTACTGAAAGGGTGCATAAATCCGAATAGATAAATACAGAGAATCATGATTCTCATAGTTCATAGGAATGCCGAAGAATGTAATTTCTGCTTGATCATTTAATAGCATGATTTTTTTTTTTTTTAGGTATCCCTTACAAGTGTCTGTTCTCTTTAGTGCATATATGTACATCAAACATTAGGGAAGGCTAGCCATTTTCAGAATTGTTAATCCCAAGGGCCTGATTATGCAAACACAATGCATAATGCAAGCAACCATGTTTAGTCCCTTTGAGACTATTGAGGCTAACTATGGCAGTAAGCAGTGCATTTGATAAATAAATGTTTATAAAACCAGGATCTGGATGTATATATTATTGAAAAACAAAAACTTTTACTGAGATAACAATGACAAAAAGGTTTTTTTCCTTTTTTTGACAAAGCTGTTAGTGTCTGGGACTAGACCTGTTTCAGAAATCCAGATAATTTTCCCTATGAGCAGAGCTTGGGGGATTTTCCCCCTGATTTTTCTAATATTAGAGGGGGTTTTTTTTCATATTAAATTTTATGTTCTGTCTGCCTAGGAAACAGAAATCTCTGGTTTTACCAAGCACAACCAGAACCCCTTGAAACTGGGATTCTGACTTAGAAGTGTTAAAAATGCACTTTACATTTGCACTGCAGGGGATAAAACAGAAAGAGCGTCCGAGTAGCATCAATGTCAGTTGTTCCCAAACTAAGGGCCAGAGTAGTCTTTGAAGCTGGACTGCCAAGAAATGTCCAGACTGGCTATCCCTCATCTTAAGCTGCTAAATTGCACTGGAAGACATAGCTGAAATACTCCAGATACATTCCTGATGCTGCTTGCCCGTGTAGGTAATTGCTGCATATGCCACGGAGAGGTTTTTGCTCACACGTTAGAATTGAGAAGAGCAACCTGCATGGTGGCAAACAGGTAAAGAGAAAAGTGGTTTGCAAGTAAACCAGTTACTCTGCAGGTTAGGCAGCTGTAAATTCTGCATGTTACCACTGTACCTGTTTGCTACGATCAGTGGGAGTTTTGGTACTTATATTTTTTATTTGCATTCCATCTGTAACACTGGGTTCTGTAGCGTTCATTTTTGACCTTGAGTGCAGGAAAAGAGAAGCTGATTTTTTTCCTAGAGTAGGGCATTTCCCAAAGGTTAAGTAGACACTGAAGGGAAACTAAACTAAACCAAACCAAACCAAACCAAACCAAACTGCCTAAATAATCTAACTGAATGTCTTGGCTATTTAGTTTGGTGGTTGTCATTTTATTTTGCATCTTTCTGTGGCCATTGACATAGTTCTGTAAGTTGTGGAAGGTAAAAATAGCAAGCAGAAAAAAATAAAAAAAATAGCAAAACAAAAAATAATGCAAGAATACTTTCTTTCACATTTTTAGAAAGCTAAAGGACATCTGCTGCTTTTTAAGATACCCAAAATGCTAAAACTTCATCCTTTATTCAAGCAGCTCTTAGAAGACCTTGAAGTTTCCAAACATGATTGAGTGGTTAAGGACAAAATTAGAAAGTAAGCATGTTTTGAGTTTCAGCATTGAAACATGACATTACTGGGTTTTTAAGTATAAAATAAACTATGAACATTACTTGGGTTTTTTTCCTTGTTGTTTTTGATTTTTTTTTTAATTGAAGGGGGGGTGGGGAATGAAACCTTGCTGTATTGGTATCTCTTGAGATTTATGTAAATTGTGTCAATGGTGGAATTCAGTTATGCCTCTTAGGGAACTGGTAGAGTCCCCTGTAGGTATCTTTATTTGTATTGCTTTACAAATATTTGCTGCCTTTGTGGACATAATAGTTATAACAGGGCCATTTTGGGTTGCTGATTTATTTCACTTCTTGGTCTGACCCATCATATTTTCTTTCCTTCAGCAGAAGATATGAATGAGCCTTCACAACCTCTTATTTAGTAGCTTAACTAGCTGGCTTAAAAAATTCTGGCCCATACATTGCTTGCACATAAAAGCCTTGCAAAAGATAAAGAATAGATTTTACTATGGTCAAGGAACAGAGATCTGAAAAATGCATCTTATTATTATGGCCTCTGAAAATCAGGGAAATCCCAAATTATTCCACAGTTCTTAGACTGTACTTAATTAATTGAAGTGGAGATCATTACAAAAAAATTGAAAGAAAACAGAGCAGAAACTTGTAGCTTGAACAAGACATACATTACATTACTTTATGAATTTGAAAAGTGGACTTACTGTACCATTCAAAATATTGTGCTGCCATGTAGACAATAACTTTTAAAACAAGAAAATCAGTTGCTTGTTCAAGTGATGTTAGATAAGGTGATTATTTAATATATTTTAAATTCCTTACAGGCTGTATTTAATTGAAGGAAAAGATGTTTCTTTGCATTCACATTATTTAATATTTGTTGCATTTTAGCAGATACAAAATGTTTGCTTGTGCCAATAAATAATACACCTAATCACCAAAGTATGAAAAATTAAGTGTTGCTGAATAGAGGACTATAAATCAGGCCTCCTAGAACTTTTACAGAAAAGGAAAAATAGCTGTTTTAAGCTAGCTGTGTAAATGCAGATCATTTCCGCCATCATAATAGATTATTTCATTTGTGACTTACTGCTTTGTCCTAAAGGTGCTCCTTGTGAAGGATGTCCTCAGCCCAGCCACACCACACACAGCCACTTGCTACAAGTATTGGAGAAGGATTAGAATTCTAAAGAGGCTGCTGGCTGAGAGCAAGGTGGTGCTTTACATATAATATTAGCCCAGACTTTCCTCACGCATTATGCGTTTCTTTCTGAGACAAGTCTCCTTAATGCCATCTTTATCTGCTACACGATGCATGAAATCTACTTTCTGTTTTAGAACTGCAGCTGACCCCCGACCCCACAAGTGGCGCCACAATGTGACCTTTCTATTGTCATCAGCTTTCATTCTCCTGAAAATTCTATGAATTTTTATTACAAGTTTTTTTAAACCAAGCTGAGGCTTCAACAAATTACTTGACACAGATGAGATGAAGTTGTTGAAGTAGTGTTAGATAAGTTTTACAGCCAGCATGTGTGCTGCTGAACAGTACAAAGCCAGTGTCCTACAATGTCATACACCAGTAACTGCTGAGCCTACTATTGGATAAATACATCATTTTATGGAACATTGATTGTTCTATAAACCCAATGGAGTATTATGCTCTATGATCAAACCATTTAGATTGTGTGTAGAGCACAGAAAATGCCATATTCAGGATGGTACTAAAAGTGCCATTTGTGTATTTTATGGATGTCATTACGGGGGAAACTTCTCTCTGTAGGCCCTGTTTACTGCAAAATTTTTTAGTCTGTAATGACATTTTTCATTCACAACGTATGCCTTCAAGAGAGGGGGCCCTTGTTTTATTTGTTTCATTCGAGTTTACTGCACAAATCCTGTACATTTTAATTAAATGTAAGCTTAACAAAAGAATAAGGTATTTATTCTGTGGGGAACAAATGATGACGGTAACAAAAGAATAAAACAGACACACAAAAGGAAGTCAGGTATAGAGTATGAGAGAGGGGGAAAGGTACTAAGTCCTATTTCTAGTTTCCCAGACACACATTAAACATCAAAGCATTTCTTTTAGCCCTATTTCAGGAGTTTGTGGTCTCAGAGAATTAAAATAACCTGCGAATATGGATTTAATGTCTAAAATATCCTGACATTTTCACATAAAAAACTAACAGTCGCTCAGGACTCCAACTGATAAATAATGTCTCTGCTGAAATGACAGACTTCTTGGAAAGAAACCAATTCTCTGATCATTGCACCCCTAGATATGAAACACCTCCTTACAAATTGTCTGAATATGAGCTCTTGTATCATTATATTTTGTCATTTTAATGCCTATTTGTGTATCTTTTTAATTTGCAATGACATGCAATCAGCAACAAGTCCACTTTTCCCAATATTAATGTGGGCTTGTATTGCAGCTTATGTTTGCCGTGTCAGCTGACACTTACCCCTTCTCTTTACCCTTTAAGAGGGGGCAAGAAGCAGGCTGGATTCACTGGGACAACATGGTTTGTTGCTACATATAGTCCAATAATGTGATACGTTCCTTAAATACATAAAAATTCCTTTAGATGTTGTGTTGGATACCAGTGCTTCGTTATAGAAATAGCAGCTAAGCCTCAAAATCTGTTGTTTTCTAAATATCTTCCCTACTTGTCTTTCCACTGCTAAAACAAAAGAAAACCAGTAAAATCTGCAATTCATATTTACCATGAAAAATCACTAAAATTGAAGTTGATGTCCCCAGTAAATTCTTGGTCATAGTCCAGTTAAAATTTAAAGTTACAGTAGATTCACATTAGTTTAAATGACACTTGAACTTCTACACAGCTCAACATTAATTCATTATAGTTGAAATGGAAGAATCTTCAGTGGGTGAATCTTTTACAATCTGATTGAGGCTGTTACATTTTATAGGAGCCATTTTTCAAAGCACTACTGACAGCACTCGAAGTTATTAAATTGCTGAATCAAAAGATGGACCTGCAATCGCATTTATGAACTGTGATGGAATAGCTGGGGTTGCACTGAGCTGAGGTTAAGATGTTGGTGTAGTTAAGCTTCATCACACCCCTTAGTGACAGCAGTATTTACCCATGTAGTTTACTTTAATGGTCAGGAAGTGGCTTAACTCACCTCTGGATTCAAATAGATTAAGTAAGCAGTCAGAATGGCATAATTATCAGTGCTGCGAGGGATTCACCGGATAGCTCTTCACCCAGGAGACTTCCCATTCAATTGCACAGTAAAGACTGGAGTTGCATAGATTCACAGGCACGGCATTTATTTGAGGAGATGAAAACAGAGTGAATTTCCTTTTTCTTTCCCTTCCCCAGACCAGAGCTTCTCTTCAATACACTGATGCTGTGTCCTGTGCATAAATTATTATGATCTTTGGAGAAAGATGTCATGATTTTAGTGTATGTGCATGTGAAAATTATGATTGTAGTGTTATTTTGATTTTGAAATCCAGTGGAAAATGCATGATTTGTGGAGTTATTTTGATTTTGTGCCACATCATTGCCAGGCTCCTCTTTTATCTTGTCAACAAAGGAAGATTCCTGAGAGAATTAATTACTTATATTCTATTACAAAATGTGAAGGAGCTAAGATAATTGTCATTTTATGTTGATTTCCCCTTCCTACTTTTCTGCTCTTTGGGGGGTCATGTGAATGTCATACCAACAGAGAGCACAGGAAAGGTGGGAATAAGAACCAGGCGTATACTGCAGTAAACTTACTTCTTGCTTTTACCTGACAAAATGTACACTTCTGTTGCATGTGCCAGATTTTTATGCAGCATCACCTGGAAACACTCTAATGGTTTAAATTGTTAATTTTCTTTTCCAAAGATAACCTGCCTTGCAAACCAGGAATAAGAAAGTTGTATGGTGTCAGGTTAGACTTGTGAAGGTGATTTGCAGCCTTTCAACTTGACAAAATTACTTCTTTTGCTTCACAGTACAGTTCTCTACCAGAAGCTCTGTAATTTAAAAAAAGGATGGATGGATGGATGGATGGATGGATGGATGGATGGATGGATAGATAGATAGATAGATAGATAGATAGATAGATAGATAGATATCAGTATAAGACCTTGGTCTTTTAATTATTGATGTTACTTTGGAATTTTAGCTTGATATGCACCTTAACATAGCAAGTTGCTAGAGTCTGCAAGGTGCCAAGGAGTAAATCAGCTTCTAAGTGTGAACTTACCTTTAAGCAAATTAGAGCGCATTTTAATTCTCTGTGGGATCAGGGTCTGACAGCTCTATGCTTTGAGTGAAAGAGCCCCCTTAGACCAACTTTAGTATAATTTTCTTGGTCTCTTGAGTTCAATGAAGCACATTGTTCACTAGAACCAGCTTGGAAAGTATAGTGCTAACCTAAAATTTCACTGTAAGTGTTGCTTTTTATTTTCTTGCCTGCTTTTATCCCAAGCAAGCCATGGCATGGCTATTTGCATTAGTTGTAAGAAGCTACACCTGTTATTCCAGAGATGTGATTTCAGTTTGTGTAGGTGAATTTGAACTGGAGTTTGGATATGGGCAGTCTCAGCAGCATGGACTAAAACAGCCTTCCCAAGGCCCATTAGACCCTCACCTTGTTTGCAATGTCCAGCACCCACTCTTCTCTCTTTGTGCACTGGTTGTGTCCCACATCTTGCTCCCAGCACCTGAAGGAGCTTCCTGGGTGCTTCTGGATGGCACTGCCATGGGGAGACAGAGAGGGATAGAGCTATCCTTCCATGGACATCCACAAAGTTGGACACAGCTCTCATTTCTGTCTTCCCAAAAGCACGTAGACCATGCTTTGGAGGGTGATGGCCTTGACTTTGTAAAGCCTTGGGCACTATTCGCCTTGCGGAGGCTTTATTGTTGGTGGTGAAAATTGAGAAGAAAACTCTCAGTGACACGAAACCAAACTGGGTGGCACAGCAAGCAGCTGGAATACAGAGTTTACAGGTTTATAACTACATATAGTTTGTTAATTGATTTCATGTAGAAATAATTAAGGTGTGTAACTGGAGTTCTGTGGATTGGATTTTATAGAATATCCTGCTTAAGGTAAGAAAACCAAGTGTTTTCTCCTGGTAACTGTGCAAGTGACTGAGTCAGTCATATGAGCTGGAGAAGATTCTGGATGGAAAAGGAAGGGGAAGACAATGGCATCAAAATGACAGCATGACAATCACCTCACCAGCAAAAGCAGGGTATTAGGAAGATCAGCCACAGTTTCTCACACCAAGATACATTTAATGTAATATACAAACCTAAAACTGAAGCACTGAAATATCACCAATAGGATCTTCTCTAAACTATGTGGCTTTTAACTGTATACTGTATTTATCTGGGCCTTTTTTTATACAGAATATTTTGAAAAACACATTTAAATTGTTAATAAGCCGCAGCATTGTTACACTCAGCAATTATTTCAACCTGCAAATATGTCGTTTGGAAAATATGCAAATTGGTTTTGTTCATTTGCCCATTTTATCTATGTTTTCTGTCAATGAAATCTAAAAATTGTCAAGTAATTTTATTGCATTTATGCTACAGTTTGTTGAAGTAATGAACTGATACTTGCCATGACACCATGTTAACAGCATATTTTGTCTTGTAGGCATTGTGTCCAAGTCCTATGAGTGCCGACTGAAGGGGCAAGGAGCAACCTTTGTGGAAACCACGAGCCCTTTCACCGCGGCAGCACTGGGAGAGGTTTCTCCAGTGAAAGAGAAGGCCTTCCGGGGCAGCAGGAGACAGCCACAGTCCCCTGAGGAAGTTCAGCAGTTCATTATTATTCAAGGATACGACGGCGACTTCACCATCGACGCTTCCGTGGAAGAGACAGCAGCAGCCACCCTGCAGACGCTGGCGATGGCAGGACAAATGGCCAGGGTGGTCCACATTACAGAGGATGGGCAAGTCATAGCCACAAACCAAAACAGCTCCCACGTGAGTAGTGTCGTTCCTGAGCAGATCCTTACAGAGCAGTTAGCAGATGGTGCCACGCAGGTGGTGGTGGTTGAAGGAGCGGGAGCTGACATGGAGGAGGCCGTCCAGATAGACGCGGTTCCCGACTCCAGTAGCACGGTACTGCAGCAGATAATGCGACAAGAAGTTTTAGATGCTTCTGAGGCCACAGTCCATCCTCCAGAGTCCTCCTCAGCATTAGATGCCCTGCTTTGTGCTGTGACGGAACTGGGTGAAGCGGAAAACAAATCCGGACTCCTTGACAGATGCAGGTCTGGTCACAAAGACTTCTTGCAAATGCCGAACCCAGAGATGCCCAGCATTCCCAGTGATGCAGAGGGACAAGAAATACAAATGTTCCATGAAGTTCAGGAGACTCAGGAAGATAGCAAACCTATGGAAGTAGTCACACGAGTCATGCACCCATCGGCTATAATTGCATCTCAGGAGAGAGCTCAGGCTGCCTTCAAGAACATGGTGCAAGGAGTGCTGCAGTTTGCTGTGTGTGACACAGCTGCGGCCGACCAGCTCATGGAAGAAGGTGTCACCCAGGTCATTGTAAATGAGGAAGGGACTGTGCATATGGTAGCTGGAGAAGGTTCTCAGATAATTATGCAGGAAGCTGGTAGCCACACACTCAGTGTGCAGAGCGAACACATGGATTTAGTGGAGTCGAATGGGCAAATATCACAGATTATTGTCAGTGAAGAATTAGCTCAAGCTATGGCTCAGGGTTCTGATGGTGACTTCTCTGAAGGTGCAACGCACTACATTGTCACAGAATTGCCACCAGACATGCAGGATGAGCCTGGTGTGTACTCACACGCTGTGATAGAGACAGCTGCCTCCCAGGACATTTTGCAGGCTGGCACTGCTATAAAAGCTGAAGCTGTAAGCCCTGATAGAGCAAGTGAAGAGTTAACAAGCATGGTCATTTATACAGAGGGTGGCTCACAGGTAATTCAAGGCCAGAGGGATTATAACAAAGTACAAGAAGCATGAAGGCTTCTTCATCCTACAGCATAGGCTGGGTACAGAGCAGAGCAGGATAGCACCAGAATCATGGAGGCACTGTATTCCTGGAATGTTTTCTGTAAAGCCTTCTCAGTAGAACCTCCTCCAAACCAGGTAACAAATACATATCCTGCTAATAGGAGGAGTTCACTGAAGAGGATAATACAATTTTGTTACAATAGCTCTAAGAACTATTATATGAGATTATTATACAACAAACATACTAGGGTACAAAACAGGATAAAAAGCCCCCCTGCCCAAAGTAGAAATTGGTCTGTTCAGTGCTTTCTTTGTTGATGTTTTTGTCTTAATGTTGCTTTATCTCAGGGTAATTCCCTGCCTTCTGTCATTTTTGTATAACATAATCACAGGAGTAAAAAAATTGCACTTACGTGTACATTTTGTGAATAGATAATTATGCAAAAAAATACAAACCCCACAACAGCAAGGTGAACAGGTAAGTATACATACAGTATTGGATGCCCTTCTTCATTTTAAAGTGGAACAGATGACATTTTACTTTCTAAAATCTTACTTTAAAACATGCTTGGCAAAAAATATGCCAACAAAATAAGGATTTTTTGCATCTAAAATGAAAGTTTTCATAGTACTTTACTCTTTCATGGTAACACATATGACTTTCCCTAAAGAAGAGCTCAAAAAAGCTACACTTCAGAAAGTCCTTGATTATACATATCTGGGAAGAAGAACTTGATGCCTGTAACTTCCACTTAATTTTAGATGAGAGTCCTACATAAGAAATGTGCATTTTTTTTGAAAAAAAATATTGTCACTGTCAGTGTTTTGCTTTTCTTATAACTAGTGCTTCATATAAATACCATTTTGCAGTTCATTTTGTGAGCTACTTCTCAAATGTTAGGAGGATTTTTAAAGAAAATTCTGACATTGACATTAACAAGTAGGGGGGAAAAAAAGATGACCTTGTATTTCTTGCTTAGTCCAAAATGTCAGTTATTTACTTGTGGATATACTGCAATTGTTCAATGCAAGTTCACGTTGAAAAGATTTGTATCATGATAAAACTGCTTCTGTTTCTTTAGAAAAACTGTAAAATATAAACTGGCAAGGTTTGGGGATTTTTTTTTTTGGTCTTTCAAATAAAATGTTAGCATTAAAATGAAGCATCATGATTTTTAATATTAAACAATAAACAGAACTGGCATTCAGCAGCAGCAAACGAATGTTATCTCTTATGTCTGTACATTTTCTTTTTTCTCTTTTACTTTCTCTAGCTTGCTAGATAGATAAAGATAAAAGAATCTAATTTCTGAAGTGTGCCTCATGCATGCTTAATATAATTGTGTAAGTATTTAGGGTATAAGCCATGCTGACTCTAGAGATAACTGGGTTTCCTATCATGTTTAATATCTTAAAATTATCAACTGTAAGAAAGTTGGGGCAGGGTAAAACAATAGTTCCTTCCTGAAGCAACTGTTTAAAATGTATTTTCTGATAGGGCTGCTGAGAAAAGGTGCATCATTCTGGGGCTATAAGATCTTGCTGCCTCTTCATCTCTTATTATTATTATTTTTCAAATTTTATTATTTTCCAAGAGTTGAGGTTGTGTCTTTGTCAAACCCCAAAAAAGTAAATTTCAAGTTAGACATCGAGATTCATAATTAGGCGAGTTTGACTTGCTCATCTTTCTTAAAAATGACAGGCTGTTCACTTACTCTTAAATACTGTCTTCAGCAAACAGTGACAGGATCAACTCCCGTTTGTTATCAGGAAAAAGGTGACCTTTACAAAATGATGGCCCTCTGCAAGACTCTCACAGATGTTCAAAAAACTGAGTGTTTTTCAGTGGAAATATTTCTTCTTGATCATTTCTCCTGTTAACTGTAGCCCTGTGGTCTTGCAGCTTGGATGCTAATTCTTCGCTGTGCTTAGTCCTGTATGGCTAACCTTTCTGCTGCAGTACAGGGTGTTGACACTGACATGCTGCAGTTTACCATTTGTGATTTATTTAGGATAAATATGTCTCAGGTGGCATTTAATCCTTCATAAAACCAGTGTAGCCTGCAGTGTCAAACCAGCAATCACATTGTATGCACAATGAAAAGAGCAGACCTTTGCATAAAAAAAAGCCCCAGTGGTAGATGTTCCTGTGCTTGGGAGCACTGGAAAGGATTCTCTAACCTACCATGTGCTGTAATTACCTGGAAGCTCAGGTTAATGATACTTTTCTCTGAGTGCAGCCTGATCAGGAGAGCTAATATTTTCCTAGGGCCTTTTTTTTTTTTTTCATTCTTTTTAATGTGCACTTTAAAGTTAACATATTAGTGCCCTACAAATGTAACATTAGAAATCAAGGGTGACATTCGTTCCTGTGCTGTCATCCTGCTTAAGGAATCCATGGACTGTCTCAACCCCATGTTAAAACGCTCTCTGCCATACACTGAAAGCAGAGGCTATGGCAGATCTCTTCCAGTGCCTAGGAAACATATGTGGCATTTGTCTCCCTCCTGTTGCCAGACCTCCTGGCATTATCCCATATCATAATCTGGGAGGAGATGAGCTGGATTGTTCTGTGGATCTTCCAAGCATTCCCATGCCTTCTGCCTTGGAGAGCAGGAAAGATTAGGCAGCAGAGTGAGGCACTTAGAGTACAGCAGCACCTGGAAGTCCCTGACCCTCTAAGGTCCATGCATGGAGCTGGTGAAGCACCTGTGACACATCTGGGAGCAAGCTCAGAAGCTGCTGGGGCCCTTTGCTACAGGCACTGTCAGAGCATCACAGAACTTGTGTTGTGGATCTAAGAAGGTGCCTAGCCCAGGCAGCCATTCACCCCAAGTGTGTTTTGCTGTTTGGTTTTAAAACTTTCAGGTGCCTGTTTCCAGAGAATTCAAGGGCTGTGCTGTAATGGAAGTGATTGTTGAAGAGGCAGTATTCCCATGTCAGTCAGTTGCATCCTGATGTTCTGACTGCCAGAGCCATTGGCTTAATTTTCTCTTTGTTATCCATTCTGAATGAGCATTATTTAAGTTGGATTATGCTGTGATGATGCCAAACAAGTAAAATATAAGTATTTAAGAACCATATGAACTAATAGGCAGGCGGAAAATAATAAATAAATAATATGTTAATTAAGAAACAAACCAAAAAGAAGCCAAAGTACACCAACCAAGCAAAACCAAACCCCACCAAAAGTGAAGCAAAAATGCTAAGTGAAGACAGAGAAAGAAGAGCTATTTCTAGGAAGGAGTTTCACCCTCCATTTCTTAAGAATCAGATATACACCTCCTGAGGCAGTGCATCCTGGCCTCTGAATTCAGGCTCCATCTTTGGGGGAAAATGGGAGATAAGAGGTAGCTGGAAGCAATATTTAGAGAAATATTTCCTATAACAGAAACAAAAGAAAATAACCCAAAACCCAGCACCGCCTAAAGGGCCCACAGCAACATACCATTCTGCCTGACTCCCAGCTGCACCCCTCTGTGGAAGTGAGATGAGCCAGGGAGTTGATGTGGTTATGCACATGTGGATTGTGCACAGTCCTACAAGCACTGCTGTCATTTAGAAATGCTGCTTTAATACCAGGAGTGTTAGCTCTGAGTCCCGGAAGAAATACATTTGTGATTTTTGTGGACAATGGATTGTAGGAATCTCTGTGTTAAAAGTTCCTTAGGGTGGCCCTGAGCTGGACCTGTGCTTGAAATGCAGGTGAGTCCCCTTCAGAAAATCCTGGGCATTGAGAGATGGGGCTGGAGCTGCTGGCAGAGCAGTACAAGGAGCTGGTGTTGTGGTAGGCAGAGGCCTCTTAAAGCAACCTCTGGGGCTTTTCTCCAACTTTCCCTGCTCAGTAGACTCCCTCACAAAAACTGCAAACAGAATAAAAAGAGAAGGGTGAGGATTGAAATTTGAAACTAACTTAGTTCAAGTGAGAGGATTAAGGAACAGAATAAAATGTCATTCATTTGGCAAAACAGAGAAGAGCTGTGAGTTTTCACTTATTTTACTGAGCAATATTAGCTCATAATTTAAGACAGTGTGTGGCTCACTCAAACAGGCTACCCCCATTCTATCTTGTTGAAGAATACAATTCGTTTTCTGCTCCTCTAGGGTGATATCATTTTATATGAAGAAAAAAGTTAGCTCAGATGGCAGTTATATGTTTCGGAAGCACCTTCTAATCAGGGATTGGTGATTCATTATTAGCTTCAGCAGGCGATCCATCTGACATGTAAGGGGAAAAAATTAGCAGCTGTCACTGCATGATGAGTTAATTTCCTGATAGGCCTGACACTGAAAAGCCATTTGGAGACATGGAGATGGCTGATGAGAAAATCTGGTGCTGGTTTATAATTGGAGAGAAAGAAAGGGCAGAGAGACAGAGGGAGATGGGGGAGGGACTGGGGGTGTTCTACAAGTGGGGATGGATGTTTGTGTATTTACCAAAGAGACGGCTCCACAATAACCTGCATCTCTGTGCGCGCACACCTGGGCGGGTAAGTGATAGGGACCAGGGCCTTTCATTTTCCTTCTGCCTCGTGTCATTATTTCCAGTCGTTTGTAATTAGTACTCCAGACGGTTTTCCGCTCACTCCAGCCTGGGTGTACAAGCACGCGATTGGGTTATCGCGCAGTGACATTGAAACCTGACATTTTAGAGGAAAGGGGAGAAAATGACGCTACTCCTTTAATGGTTCTCTCTGCAATTTTCTTAATTGCAGCTTGAGATTTCAATCAATCATATAAAAATAAACTTATCTGAAACAAATATTGCTAAAACTTCCAAGAGCACAATTGTGAATGATGAGTGTTCAAAGAAGCCTCTTGTAGAGCATGAGGAAATATGCTCTTCAAAAGATGTAAGCACATGGCTGTCTGTTTATCCTTTCTAAGAATGGTAAATAAAACTATGGGGAAAACAGGCATTCAAGACCAAATGCAGTCCACTGTGGAATCTGCCTTGTGTGTGTAATTGGGACAGCAGTGCTGGGTCCTTCATATGTATTAAATAAAGCTAAGAGGGAGCCCTAAACCTGGGACTAATTCCTTCAGTGGTTGTGCATGTAAGGTACTGCTTTAAAGGGATCTTTTTTTCTTTTTTTTTGTCTATTTAGGTAAGGTATCTAATATGCCCAGCAAATGAAGCCATGCTTTTCTTTTAACTGCGGGAAGGAAAAAAAAAAAAAAAAGAACACAATGAGTATTTAAAGTTTGGTTTTTTTGTTTTGTTTTTCAGTATGGTAGAATATAATGGGATTTTCCCCTATCATCAGAAGATAATTTTTGACCAGGAAAAGGACAAGCCAGTAACTCCACTTTTACAAAACCTGTTTTTCTTTTGAGATCTTCTTAAATGATCACCAAGGGTTTGGGAGCAGTAATGGAGAAGCAAAGATCCACTGTAGACAGGTAGATCCAGCATATATCATGTATCATATATCATCAATTTAAATTGATGTGTGTGTACAAACAAACCAGGATTATGTCCTGCAATGTAACAGGACACCTGACCTTGTTTAAAACACATTCTTGTCTTCTGGCAGCAACACATTCATCAAGGCTACTTTGAAAGACCAGTTGTACTGCGTAGTCCTGCCCTGGAGGTCAGTGTTAACGGAGAGCCATCGGGTTCTGGGAATTTCTAATGAGTAAGAATAGCAAGCCCCCAGGCAGCAGTAAATTAATTCTGGGGTGGCTTTTCTTCCATATTTTCCAAACCTCTGATCACTCTTTCTGCTTGGAATTCTCCTTTCTTACTGCTTTGAATCTTCGTTACTTACTGCAGCTTTTGCGTGTCTTGATTCAGCTTCTTGGAGATCCTACACACAGATTCCCATTGCCAGTTTGTCATGCTTGGGAGTGAACCATGTGGTTGTTCAGGGAGCAGAAGAATGGGTGATTAGTTAGTTGCCTCTGCTGGGATGCATCGCTT
Source organism: Cinclus cinclus (assembly GCF_963662255.1). Classification (NCBI taxonomy): domain Eukaryota; kingdom Metazoa; phylum Chordata; class Aves; order Passeriformes; family Cinclidae; genus Cinclus; species Cinclus cinclus. The sequence continues at coordinate 94,136,701 of NC_085046.1, read as the reverse complement.
GATATGTAAGTAAGCTATGAGCTTCATGAGCTGAGCAATGCTCAAGAGACAGATTTTGAAAGTAATCCAGCTCCTTGGGAGGTCCGGTTGGATAAGTTGAGTGTCACGAGGGGACATCTGGTCAGACAAAGGAGAAAAAAAGATTGAGCAAATGAAAGGGAAGGAGTCAGAACTTTGGATTCTTGGTCTGCTAGGAACCAAGCTTGTTAAGGAGCTTCTGAGAGCAAAAACATAAAAGAATTATCAGGAACCAAAAGCCATGACTGCTTACATGTAACAAAGCCACACACACCAGAGCTGACAGACAAGAAGCAGATATAACAGGAGGCAAAACCCAGTGTGCCTTTCCAGCACCTACTTGGAACCCCAATACAGCCCCCTTTCCCCTCTCTGTTCTCTCTTTCTTCTGCCACCAATGCCCAGGGCAAACACAGGTAACTTGGTGGCCACATTCCACTGACCCTGCTGTGCCATGCAGGACACAGTGTCAGGTTTGGAGATCTGGCTATCACAAGTGCTGTAAGCACTCCAGGTCAGGAATGGTCTTCTAACACCTCCACATTCCCACGAGGGGAGACACCCACAGAGAAGACATGTCTCATCCAGGTATAAAGGGTCACCAGGGGAAGGAAAGGACTCATTTCTGTGGCAAATAAAGTCCTTGATAGCAGATGTCTTACTCTGAGAGAGTTTCAGGACTTTCCCCCAAAGCCTGCTAATCTTCTATCTGCCAATGTGCTCCTCTGTCGCTGGGGGTGTGGAACAGGTTTGTGTTTTCTGCTAAGCATATGGTGGTGATTGCTGGTGTTTGGTAGCTGTGAAATCCAGATGCCCAGCTCCAGGAGGATTTTTCCCTTGCTAGGGACATCTGGCCATCCTCTCAGCCTTACTATTTCTTCTCATTTTTGCTTGGAGTCTATAAGCTTTGCCTATATATTTGCAGAGCAGATAATTCAGCTGATTTGTTTTTGTGCTTTAATTCAAGATTAAGAATGAAAAAGCAAAGGAAAGCCTGGGGTTGTGTTTGTACCTGAGGACCCAGACAGGGACGTGTATGTCCCAAGCCCACTGCCTGCTCCTGCCAGGACAGCAGAGAAGTTGATGCTGCGGTGGCACATTGAACAGACACAATGGCACTGTTGGCTAGCAGCAGCTTGGTGGGGATGGCAGGTGAAGGGAAACCTAGAGGGATGCATCCAAACATTGGGATGCCTGTCTTGCTTTAGCTCAGAGCAGCTATGTACTGTGTGGGGCATTTCTGCTCAGGCTCCTGCCTTAGATCCATATGTAAGCTATGATGATAAAATCCAGGGACAGCAGGTACTGCAGATATTTAAAGCAAATGGAAGCAGAAATTTCCAGGAGCATTTCTGTCTGGCACCTTGGATCCACAAGATAAATGCTGAGTAACCTGTGAGAGTCTCTAGATCCCCTGACTTCATTTTGTTATTCTCCTCAGTTCCATGAGTGAATTTCTTGTTCCTGCAGGTAAAGTGCTGGCTTTGCCAGGAGCTGACCAGCATACCTGGTCATCCTGCTGGTGGACCACTCTGCCACAGAAAGTGTCTTGCTGGGCTGTGATATTATCTGTGGGAGATCGATGATGTGGACAAAAGCCAGCTGCCAAGGAGCAGGAAACAAGTCTTAGCCACCATGCCTGTTAGAGTCAGAAAGCGAAGATAATAATGGTGCTGTATTCTGTTGGCATCTAACTCCAAAATTCACTAGACTAAGTGCAAATGTGGCAGAAACTCATACCAGTCTGTTCTGCCCTGGGTGCTAGGTTTGTTCTCTAGTCTCCATTTGCTGGACCTTCTACTAGAGACATAAATTGGCCCTACTCCAGTAGTGAGCCCTCAAAGGCCCTGCAAGGAATCAGGGATCCATTTCTTCTCCTCTATTCTTCTAAGGTGGGTTCACAACTCAGCTGCTGCTACCTCACTCAACACTCAGCAGCAGGAGTGAGACTCCTGTCCCAGCAGCCCAGCCACAGTTCATCTGCAGCATGGGAGTGACTGCACCCCAGCAGTGCAGGGGATGAGCTCTGCCATGCCAATGATGGGTGCAGGAACTCACTCAACACAGCTTTTCAGTCATTTGTCTCAGTGGTTTAGTGGGTGGCCCCATGCCTGGTTTATTGCCTGCTGTTGAAAGCTGCTCTGCTGCTCCTGAGGCAGGATGAGTCATTTTCTGTGGTCATTTCTTCTGGTACTTGTCACTCTGGTGTCTGTGAGTGCCTCCCAAGCCATCACAGCTTTGTCCTCCTTTAGCCCCACTAAGGTATGAGGAAATGTTTCTCTTCTTTCACAGATGGAGAGAAAGATCTCCAACCATTTGTGGGGCCTCATTTGAGCTAACCACAGACATTAATACCTTTCTACCTTCTAGTAGAAGGTATCCCTGCCTGTGCTGGGAGGTTGGAAATAGCTGATGTTTAAAGTCCCTTCCAGCCCAAATATGATTCTCTGATTCCAATGGCCGTGGTGTCCCTCACTGTGAATGTGCTCAGTGTACCCACAAGCCAGATTGCAGGGGCTGATGTGGGCACTGGGCAGAAAGAAACATTTCTTTGTTTTCACTGCTGCACCACTCTTCTCCTCTCCTCTCTTCTCCTTGGCCCCTGACTGCTTCTGTTGGCTTTGGGGGTTCCTGCTGCAGGTTCCTAATAAAAGACTTTCCTTTCTGCATAGGAAGCCTGGGTCTTACAGGACTGGCACACATACAGGCAGTGGTATTGCTTGGGGTTTTCTCTACTGTACAAGCTGGCACAAAGGGAAGAGCCAGGCTTTGAATGCTCCTACAAGGAGATTCTTAACTCACCTGGCAGCCACAGTTGCTCACCTAACACACTCACCCAGCCGTGCAGCAGAGAGCTGCCCCATTGGGCAAGTGGCAGCTCACAGGGCCCATTTTGCCTGTACTCCCAAGGAGATGAGAACAGCTCCCTGCAGGAATAGCTGGTGATGAGGCGTTATCTGCTTGCACAGCACTCTTAATTCAGCGTGAAACCCCCAGTTCTGCTGTGCCAGACAAGGCATGTGTGGGAGATCTGGTTTCTTCATCCAAGCAGCTTTCTAAGAAAGCCCTTTTGATAATCAGTCTGAAAGATTGCTGAAGTGAAAATTAAACTACTCTAAATGCTGTTATGGAAACATAACCATCACAAGCAAGAGCTGGATTTCTGTAGTTGCCTCACAATAAATAGATGAGGCTCAACTCTTATGTCAGACCAGCTTTACCTTGTGCATGTCCTCCAATGTCTGGTTTTCCAGTTATGAGCTGCAGTAATTGTGATCAATCAGGCTTTATGCTCACTACCCACAGGCTGTTTATTAATGAACCTGCATCCCATCTTCATTTTTTCACAATCTCATCAAATCTGTTCCAGATCCTGTTTACATCAAATTTTGTCTGCAGCACACTTCTATAATATCCAATTTAGAATTCCTGATTCTACACCAGCTCCCCAGATCAGATCCTTAGTATACCAAAGAGCAACATGTTCCTGAAATAAAAGAAAAATGAAAACATGAGAGCTTTCAACAAAGTGCAAAGAGAAGCTGTTGATTTCTAAGTGATACCATCCTTCCAGGGTATAGACAGACAATTTTTTCAAAATTCTTTTCTGTATGTCTGTGTCTGTATGTGTATGTATGTTTAAAGGCTAGAATTGCCTTCCTGTGGATGCTTTTAAAAACATCAGGTACTTTTCTCCTTAGCAGTATACATTTTCTGCTTGGGCACATGGGTTTTATGAATATTTGGCTTGACTTGCTGAAGACATCAACTCGACATGTTGCCATGTGTTATAAATGCCTCAGATCAGATGCAGAATAGGGAGAAAAAGCTTTAGAATAAAAGTTTATTAAAAACACATACATAGAGTCCATTCTAAACAGGAAAAAAATAAAGAAAAAACCAAACAAGAAAAAAACAACTAATGTTCCCCTGTTGCATCAATGCCAGAACATTATGTTTGCAAATAAGAATTTAGCACTACAAAGACAATGCCCTAGATTAACTAAGATCCCATTTCACAAAACCCTATGGCAATAGTCTGCAACATCAGTCACAGGAGAAGATATAACACAGATGCATTTGTGCCCTCATGCAGCTGAACTGAAACAAAACAAAGAGTGAATTAGGCTGAATATCTTACTGTGTGCAACGTATTGTACAACAAGGCACCTTTGGGAATGTGTCACAGGGTTTGGTAAATTGAAAACAAAATAAACAGATCTATGGGAATAAATAACATCATATTAGATGTCTGCTGCATGTAGACTACATTAGCTTCCAGTCACAATCCGGCTTCAGTTTTCCCCCTAGTTTTCAATGCCTGTGAAAACCTCTGGAAAGAAAGGGAGGCAGGGGCAGAGGGAGGCACACTGTGCTGATTCTCCTACACATGCACACATACTCACACCCTCTGTCTTTCTCTCGCTTTAACACAATTTCTGCCAGATGAGGAGAGGCCAGTGTGTCCCTTGGTGTTTTGCACACGAGGGAGTTTGGCTGTTTGTGGCCCAAGGCATGGAGTGAAAGCATTTTCCCCCAGACACACTGATCTCCCCTCACTGGTCATTAAAGGTGAGAGCACGGGCAACCCAGTTCACCTTCAGCCCAATGCACTCCATTGCCACGGCCAACATCACTCCGTGAGGTCCTGAGACCTCTGCCAAAAGCACCAGCAGTTGCCTGGGCTTGATGTGCCCAGGAGAAGGGACAAGAGATTCCCAGGGCACCTGACCCTGATGTAGCCATGCCACACATGACTTCAGGGGCAGCTGTGGGGACCCAAGAGGGGCAGGTACTTTGCTGAGCCCCATCTCTAATTGCAGCCAAATTTAGTTAATGTTTTGAAACTACTTTTGTTTTTTTAGTGCTCAGCCATATGGGGACAAGGTCTGCTTCCAAGTACATGGGCAAAACCCCACTGATTTCAAGGAGATTGCTTGTATGAACTGAACTTAAAAGATCAGGCCATATTTATCTCAGCAAAAGTTCAAACTAATTCATTTTCTCTCATTTTCTCTCTCTCTCCCCTTCTGTTTTGCTTAGTTAATAGCTGAGTATAAGGAGCACATATCTTGGAGATAGCTTTTTAAATATAAAATATAAATTTATAACCCCATTCGTCATTCTGCTGTTACAAAAAATGTACTCTTCCCAAAGAAAATCCTTCTGAAGCAAACATTGGCTTTATCCTCTCTGAGATCTAAGCACCAGCCTTTGAATTCATGTATATCAGAAATAGGCAAAGATCTGCAACAGAGCAAAACTGTGTCCTCCAAATTGTCATTATTCCAGTCAAAAGCCTATTTCTTTCCTTTAAGAAGCAGCAATGGGCCTTGAGATGAAGTGCAAAAAATAACAAGGGACACAGAAAGAAAATTATATTTTTATAACTTTTTGGTCTGAACAATCTCAAGAGAAGAAGTTTGATGAAGAAGTTGAAGAAAAATTTAACATTCAGGTAATGGCTATTCTTATCTCTGCCAACTAAACTCCTTCTGGCTTAGGGAAAAACCAGGTCCACCTTCCCTCTCCCCAGATGTGAGCTCAGGTCCAGGGGGCTGTGGACGCCTTGCAGGGCCCTGCTGGGCTCTGGCCAGCTGATGTCCTTATTTTTATTACTTTCCATCTTCATTTATAAGAGGTTGTTTGAAGGATGCTGTTTTTCAGGTTTGCCCAGGGGTGTGTGCTTTAATAGGTGTTCAAGGCATCTGTTTTTTGTTATCTGACTTTGGAAATGTATTTCTCACAAGGAAGAACCTAACAGGGGGTCCCTTTCTAGCCAGACGTGGGGACACTTTCTCTCTTGTTCATACAAATCTGAAGTTCCACCCCCTCCACTCAGAAACTGAAGGGCCTGTATCTGACCTTATCTTCAGATCAATACATTCCCCTTTGGATTCCAGAATGCATTCAAGCATTTTTAATTTGATTTCTCTATTCACACAGACACAACGAGGTGAGAGAAGGATGGAGCTGACAGGTCTCATAATCAGCTCTCATCTTCTTTTGCCAGTGTGTCAAAATTGCATTTCCATAATTCCTTCCATTAGTATTTTACCTGTTGTCTCCAAAGACTCATGCTGGTGTGGTGAATGAGAACCAGATTCAGGAATTAATCTGGGACATGCACTAGGGCCACAAGTGCTGCTGCTAAAGTCAAGGCATAGGGGCTTGCAGATAACTCAAGTGCTTGGTGGAGCCAGGGTTCAGCACACTGGGCTTTCACCTCAGCCTTTAGACAATCACCAGAGATAGATGGATAGTGAAGATGGAGCATTGGGACCCCTCAGCAGGGAGGAGGAATGCCCAACCCTTTTCACTTCTGGTCTCCATGTAGCCTGTTGCCAATTACAACTTTCCATGCTCCTGATCCTGCATCCTGCATTTTCTCTGTGTTGTGACCGCATTTATGGCATCAGCCTGCTCCTGTGACTCATGGAATAGTACGTGGCCTTATGGAATTACTCAGGACTTAGACTGTGTGCTTCTGCTTAACCCCTTTGTGTACTCTGCTTTGGATAGTGGGAAGGAGGTAGGAGCTCCTGCTGTAAGCATCAGAGGCTTGCCCCAGGGAGTAAGGGACTGCTCATCCATCTCTCCTCTTATTCTGGGTCTTGCCATCCAAAGGTTGTGAACTTCTTCAGAGGTAGCTTGTTTGAGGCAGCACCAGGAGTCGGTGATGGCCCCATGGCCAGAGCAGCAGAAGGGAGACTGCAAGGAGTGGCTGCAGCAGAGACAATGCCAGCTGCCAGGATGCAGGAGCTGCCTGCCTGGAGCTGGTGGCTGGAAGGAGCCCTCCCACAGCCACCACCAGTCCCCCCAGACTCGTGGGGGAGGCTTCAGCTGGGTGGTGGCTGCCCTGTGCCCAAGTGAGCTGCCCTTGGTCTGTCAGGTGCACAGGGCTGGCCCCGACTGCTGGATGCTGGATTTGCTGCACAGCTGTGGGGGAAGAGTTATCACACTTGGCTTTTCTCCTTCCTGCAGCTAAGAAGGGTTTGAGACCTCCAGCAAAACTGTGGGGCTGACAGTGAAACAACCCCCAATAAGGAGAGCTGGGGAGCTTGTACTTTAGCCTCCTGGAGACCAAAGTGTGTGAGGGCAGGAGGGAAGGCTGTCCCAGAGGAAATCTATATCCTGGGAAGGAATAATGCCTACCATTTATGTGGACAGCACAGCTCCAGAGCACCATTGCACATGTGCAGACATCAGGCATGAAGACTTGTAATGTTCCCTGCCTAATTCAGTGTGAGCTGCTTCCTTACTATGTCCATGAGAAGGAAGTGCAAATAAATCCCTTGCATTTTTGCCTGCTTCAATGACTGCTGCACAGCTGAAGGGCTTTCTGGGGCCATCTCTGCAACTTCCGCAGCAGTGCCCTCAGGGCCGTCCTGCAGGACAGTGTGACAGAGACATGGTCTCTGGCAGAGTGCTGTGTGTCTTGGCTCCTTGCCGAGGGTCCTGACGTGCCATGAGATGTGTCACTCTGTGCAGCAGTGGCACACATAGTGGCACACACAAGTCTCTCCACAGCCACTCTGCTCCTTTATACCAGTCTCAGTGAGGATGGTGTAATGTGAATGGATTCGTGATCTGGAAGACGTATTTAAAAAGCCTGACACCAGAAATTAAATTTCTCCTCCCTTGTCCCCAGGGACACTAACGTTGAGTATGAGCATAAAGGAAACCTGACTGGCTGCATGCTGTCCCCATCTAAAGATGAAAGCCCTAAAGCACTACCTGCAGGGAGTCACGAGCTGATGGCTTCAGAAGCACTTACAAGACTTAGGCACATACATTCTATTTATTTAAAGTGACCAATGTCACTTCAGAACAAAAGTGCTACTGAATGCTTCCAAACTAGCTGAGATAAAGCCATATCTGAAGTGCATAACTCAGACCAACTAGGTCCAACCACCCTGGCCATCAGTCACCCTACTTTTAAAGAGATTATCAGAAAAGCACTTACCTGCAGGAGGGACATTATTTGGGATGCTCTTAACACTTGATTTCTTATGAGTATTTTCATATGGGCAGGACAATCTGCTCTCAAATTTCAATACTAGTGCCAAAGAATTTATTCTTCCCCAAACTGTGTGAAAGGTAAATAATCATAAAACTTCTGTGTGCAAAGGCAGCAGAGAGTATTCAAATGTGTCTGGGTAGAATCTCTTTTATTTTCCTCAGGTACAAATAAAGCACCCCCCATCCCCTAGCTACCTCTAGCTCTCCTTTTAAATCTCTTTTTAATGTCTCACTTTTTACTGCTAATAATTTCTCCCCTTTGCTAATGATGCTAGCCTTCGAGCCTGCTGCAAACTGACTTGTTTCATGTCAGCCTCTCTCTACTGCCCACTTTTGTTAAGCCACAAAGCAGGTTTCAGTCTATTCAACATCAGCTATTTCTCTGACTTGAATCTTACCGTTGCCTATTTCAAAGGCATCACCAAGCCCACAGTATTTCTGCACAGATACCTCTATTATTGTCTGTCATCAGGATATGCTGGGCTCCTCTCTTTCCTCTCTCCCCCCTTGCTTCCTTCCTATGTATGTGGCAAAGTCTCTCTATGCTCTAATAGCTCTCCTGAGAGCAGGGTGAAGCAGGTCTTTACAGAGGCCTGTTAATTTTAAAGGACAAGCTTTATGTATTAACACCCCTGTGGCAGTCTGCTTCCCATGCAGCGGGCTCTATCCCCACCACTTACCCAGAATTAAAGCACACAAGGACTGAGCCCACTCCCCAGTGGGAGCTGCTGGATAATGCCAGCCCTGATTCCCACCTCCCTCCAGTTGCAGCAAGCATCCCCAGGTGTCCTGGAGCAAGCTGAAACCACGGGAGCAGGGGTTTGGGGGGACACTGTGACAATCTGGCCTGTGCTGACCCACAGGGTGTGGGCAGCATGGGGAGCTGACAGAGGACATCTGCTTGTTTAACAGAGGCTGTGTTACGGATGTCCTTCCCTCCCAAAATCAATATTCTCCCAGGTGCTGGATTCTTTGGAGAATTATAACAGAGTTGTAATAACAAGTGTGGCAATGTTTGGACTTTCTGGGTGACTGAGACCTTTTCAGTGGCTTGGAGTAACTGGGAGGAAGGAGGTTTTTCTCTGCAGATAAAAGACTGTGAAATGTCTTCTGGCTTGCTAATCACTTCTCAGTTCAAAAGACACAGGCCTTACTCCAGCACTCATCCATCAGGATGCAGCAATGGCACCAGGCTCCTGCTCCCCCATCAAGCTGAGCAAATCCCTCAGAGGCTGACCCCTAAATTTGAAACCAAATAGTTAAGACTTGCAATGGAGGACAACTTTTATCTCTTTCTCTTTGAGACGTCTGTCCACTCCATCATCCCCCTCAACCCATACTCCCCTCCCCAAAAGAGCAAGATAGAAATGCAAAAAGGAGGAGGGAGAAGAAAAGCTCTGGCTGGTGCAAAGGGGCATTTGCAGTTATTGCTAATGTTAGCATTTTCCTTCCCCCCCCCAACCCCCCCAGTTTCCTTGGCATGCAGGTAAAATAACAAAATAAATCCCGCAAAGGGCTTTCTGCCAGGCTGCCTTTGGAACTTTGCTTAAGTGGCCTTAAGTAAGATAATAAGCAAGGAGTGTGAAAAGAAGAGACTTTGTCTTTTCACATTAGCAGCAGCCCTGTTCAAGTGGCAGTATCTATGAAAATGCTGTTCAGCCTTTAATGAGACTACAGTGTGTTAGTGTACCAGTCTAATTAATCCCATATTTTCACACAGCATAATTACTGAGCTGGGGCTGAATTATTTGGCTACTGGAGGTGGAGCAGTGCCTGCCTGCACTGTCCTCTGTCTCTGCTCCTCACAATTTATTATGCTATACAGCAAGACACCATTGAAACCTCCTAGTATAGGACTATCTGTCATCTCTACATTATCAGTAAAATACACCACCTTCCATACTGTGCTACAAGGGCTTTAGCAAATTGCTATTTTTATGGGATATGATAAAGGAAATGCTACCTTATGTTCAAATTTTTAACTGTCTCGTGTACGGAATATACACTTGTGCTTTGTGCACTCCAGTTCAATGAGGCCTCATTTGCATTGCTACAGCCAGGGTGGGTGTCACCCTGCTATTTTGCTCCCATTCAGTCCCCCTTTTTTCTTTTCTTCCTTTTTTTTTTTTGTTCTTTCTTTCTTTCTTTCTTTCTTTCTTTCTTTCTTTCTTTCTTCCTTCCTTCCTTCCTTCCTTCCTTCCTTCCTTCCTTTCTTCCTCTTCCTTTTTCTTTTTTCTTCTTTTTTTTTTCTATTTTGCTTTATTTCTTCTTCTTCCTCTCTTTTTTTTTTTCTTTCTCTCCCTCTCTCCTACCACTCCATTAGAAAGACCTACACTTTCAGAATCTCCATCTTTACTGGCATTAAGATTTTTCTTAAAGTCCTTTCTCTCCTACCCCTCGAGTTTGTGTTATTCCTTGAAACATATATTTTTGCACATTATTATTCACCTCTGATATATGATCTTGCCATTTTGGAACTAGTAGAGTCTCCCACCCCCTTCCTTCCCATAGGAGTTGAGAGAGATTTGTGGTTTAAACATTTACTCGCTTGCTAGTGTTTTTGGGACTGGTTTAATAGTATCTTTTTAATGGAAGGCAAAACAGTACATTAACTATATGGAACTGGTTTAGAATTTTTCTTTTCAGAAAAAAAAGCCAGAGGGTTGTACCCCGTAAATTTTAAAACCAGCCCTAACAGTACATAGGGCTATTTTGTTATTGTGTATGGTTTCCATACATACATTGTGAGATATATGGATGTATATACCCAGGCAAAGTGAGATCTCAAAATAAAGAAAACCACATGCTTAATAGCACAAGCGGGAAAATTACTTCTCCAAGTTTTTAACCAAATAATGGCCCTGAGAGTCCTTGAGTCCTCTTCTGGGCAATCTTAAATATAACGTATTCAAGGAGCAGTAAAGTGAATTTCATTGCACCTTTGCTGATACAGAGATTGACTATTGGATCTGACACTCCAAAGCTCTTCCATATGTGCACACGGGAACCCTAACAGCTCGCACTGCCCCCAGGATTAGTGATACCGTGCAGTCTTTTATCAATCATTCTGGGGCAGCTGAAAGTAGCCCAAGCTCAAGGGCTAAGCAAGGCTAAATTTAAAAAAAATTCAGCTCACAGCCTTTTCAGGCCCTGCCAGGCTGTGGGGTGACACAGCTTCTGCAGGGGCTCATCTTTGGGGGCTGATTTGTTCACATCTTCACTGCTGCATGGGCTATCCTGATAGAAGATTCTGGGGGACTCAGGGTGCTCTTGACAGCCTGTGAAGGGAAAATCTGAAGTGAATAAACAAGGAATAGGTCTGTGAGGGCAGTGGGGTACTACTAATGCCTGACCTGCCTGCACTGCCTTTTTGGTACCTGGAGAGTTGTCTGTGCTGAGGACAAGGGCTAAAGGAGCATCCATGTGTCCATGTGGAACCTGGCTTAGTGTTGTGTGGAGGTACTGCAGCCACAGCTCACTCTCAAGCCACTTGATTCAGAAATGAGAACCAAGTATTTCAAGAGATCAGCATTATTCTGAGTCTGGTGCTAGAAATTGAGGGGGGGCGGGGGGGGGGGGGGAGAGTCATACAGGTTAAACCTGAGAGAACTCCTGGATGTCTCATTTTCCAGACATGGAACTGTCTAATAACTTGAAGGTGTCTGACTCTGTCAGCTCTTCCATATAGCACCCAAAATTACCAACTAATTTTTAAAATCCTTTCTGCACATGGTCTGTGAATTATCAGTTCTTCTGTTTAAGTATACCGTTAAGTTTTTCCCTGTTCTTGCGTGCCTGGCTTTTGCAGTAAGGCTGCTTCCCCATCACTCATCATTATCTGTCAAAATGTCCTGTCCTGTGAGCTGTCTCTTGACATATTCAGAGTTCTCCAACTTCCACTTGCCTTCTCACTTCCATCTTTCTCTTACTGCTGCTCAGGCTCCTTAGGCTGATCTTTACACTCTCATCACCACCCACCATTGCTGACTCTCTTTTGCCTTCTTTGAGCCTGTGCACCCTCCCATGCACTAAGACTGGTCTGCTACACTCTTTTTTGTGGCTTCTTGAAAAGCCACAAAGTCAGTGGACACCTGTAAACATGAACACATACTTGTGTCTGGTGACAGAGGTACTCAGTTATGTGCCCCAGCTCACAGGAAAGGCTTTCAGGGTGTGACCTTTCAAAGCCATGAGGAGTGATGGTTGCTAAAGCCACCCATGACAGTCATCAAACTGCTCCACTGGGGTCAGGTTTGGGCTTGAAGCTGATCGAGGAAAGAGAAACACATTTATCAGCAGCTCCTCCAAGTCCAGTGCCAGGCATGCAGGATGTGCCTTTTCCAGGTGACTGTTCCTAGTGGCCTCCCCACTGCTGCCAGCCCTGTGTGCTCACAAAAAGCAGCCCTGCTCAAAGTGGGCCACTTTGGTACTTTATTATTTTTGTCCTTCTGCAATGTTTTCTTCTTTCATTTGCACTCTTGCTCCACTCATGAGGCTGATTGCTAAGCCCTGGGCAGCAGCACAGGCTGGCATTTGAAGCCATGGAACTCACATGAAACCAAGCAGCAGATACAGTTGCATAAACTGGAGATGTAAAAATCATTCCACTAGTGCTTGAGCTTTCTTCCACCCAATTAGGGTGCCCAGAATAGCTGTTGGTAGCAGTGCTGCCTTGGTGACAGGACAGCTTCCAGTGCCTGCACCTAGGCTGCCAGGCAAGATCCATGGTGTGGTGGTGTATTTGTGATGAGGACACCTACAAACAGCTCCTGGGAGCAGCTGGTAAATAGCAGAACCATCATTCCTGAACCTTGTACATGGTCTTTCAGCTTGAAGCTGATGTACATGAGCTAAGAGGATTCAGCCCTTATTTTGGACATTTCTAAGGCCCTAATAGAGCAATTCCAGAACTCCTTAACTGTGATTTTGACCCTTTAAATGAGTAACCACACAGCAAAGCAGATGCTACCTTAAACACAACTCTTTCATAAATGTATTTCAAAAAATGGGTTTCCATTGTGGTTTTCTGTGGAGGCCAGTGCCTGCAGCCACATGCTCTCTGCCATCTTGGGCACATGAGGGTGGCCATGTGGCCATAACCATCATGTGGAGCCATCGTGTGCAGCAGGGATAAGGACGGGAATACTTGGAGAAGAAAACTTTTCCTGTGATAGGAGAGGGGGTGTAGGGGCACAAGGAGGGGAACACGGAGGAGAGGTTTTTAACTGGGGTTTAGCATTTCCCGAACATGCATCAGGATTCTGAACACGTGAAGCAATCATATGAAACAAATGACAAAATTTCAGCACTGGTAAGTCCTCCCCAGTCTGTAGCTCTCTTCAAACTTCCTCCGAAAAATCATCATTTAGAAATTAGTCCCATGAAACATAAGGAAAATGTTCAAACAACCAGTGTACAAAACACTTGAAATCCCCCTTTGAAAAAATCAGAATTTTCATGACAAAAAGTCTTCTTAAGTTGGAAGGTAGACTTCCTGCTGTAGGTAGATGATTCCTGCTTGCATCTCAATCCAAGTCTTTTTCCAGCACCCAAGAGTAAAAGGAGAAGAAAGCGAAGAGTGCCCCAAAATTTCAAACTCACCACACCAGGGTCAAAAAACTCTCAGGGGGTGGCTGGATGCTTTCAAGGAGTAGATGTCCCTGTATGATGCGCTATTTGTTACTGTCTGGCTAGCTGTTAAGGTGTTTGCAGGTAAAGAAGCAGGAAGGGCCTTTGCAAGGGTTCCACAGATATGTTTGTTTCAGCCACGCTCGTGGACAGTCCAGGGTCTGAGGCAAAAGGCAAAGGCCTTGTGATAAGGGTCCAGGTTAAGTACATGGGATGAGCAGGGTGAGGGAAGAGGTATCAGGGACCAATGACCAGGGGACATAGGGGTAGTACAGGAGCGGGGTTAGGGCATGAGAACCAGCAGGGGAACAGGGTGGGAGTGACCGAAAGACTGAGGGACAGGGAAAAGGGCACAGGGCTGACCCAGGGAACAGAACAGGGGTACATTCACATTTGCTGTGAGAGAAGCCTCTTGTGTCTCCCTAACTGGGAATGCCTTTCAGGGTTTCCACAGTTTTCCATGCCACATTGACTCTCTGTGCTTGAACACCTCTGCAAGTTACCCAGTGTTCAAGAACTTTGAATGAAACAGCTGGGATTTAATATTAGGTACACCAACTTCCTATGACATGTTCAACCTTTAAAAAAATGAATGATTTCTTTAAAAGGTTGGATGTTTCATGCTAGCATCAGAACAAGCAACTTGGGGTGGGGAAAAAAAATCAAAAAAGCAGCACAAATAGAGAAATGAGGAAAAAACACCCAGGTGTGTGCTAAAATGGTGTGGAAAAAATTAATTACTGCAAGGATTGGTATAAATAAGACATTACATGACCCCTTCTGCCAGTGGGGGATCTCTGGAGGTGACAGACAAGTAAGAGTCTTAATGAATAGCCTTTTCCTAAATTCTTTGCTGTGGGCTCAGCATAAACTTTTACATGAAAGTGGGAGCCTGCGAATAGTAGGAATTATTTATATTAAATGTGCTTCTCAGCAAAACATGGCAAAATTCCTATTCCCAACTGGAAGAAAATAATATTTCATGGCTGTAATACCATTAAGCAGGATACAGAGATCAGCAGTGGGGAATAGGGGTGGGAGGGAGGCCCACCAGCAGAAGGAAGGAGTTTTTTGCCTGCTGGTGGATGGGGCCCTGCTGAATGCCTCCCCAAGTTGGGAGTCATGTTGGCTGTCATGTGGCAGACAGGACTGAGGGGGAGAGGTGGAGGGGAAGCGTTTCCATGATGTGCTTTGCACACTGGAAAAATACAGACTTTGTAGGGGTGAGCCCAGCAGGGTCTATAGAGAACATTTTCAAAGGCTATAACCTTTTAATGGAGGATGGGATTACTGTTAAAACCACCAGATTGCATCCTACAGTCATTGCCAAAAGGTTAAACCACCAGATCAGGCCCTGGCCTGACATGGGTGACCAGGGGCTGCTGGAGTCTGAACACTACACAGGAAAAGTGCCTTCATAATGTGGGGAAACACAGAGTGAGAAGGAGCAAGTATTGCTCTCTCCACAGTCACCTGCACTAACCAGGCTGCAGAGCAGGGTTGCAAGTGACCAAGCACTCTCAGATGGGGCCAGAAAAATAATGTGAGCAAAATGCGTTGGTAGAAAGCATCTGGAGAAGATGTAAAGACAATGCTGTTGGTCTTAGAAAATTGCCCAGAGGTAGAAAGACCCCAGGAGGGAATATCCCACCTCTGGGGAGCAGTCTGGGTTTAATTTCTTGCTGAATTAGACATTGCTTCTGCAGGGTTGGGATATGAACCTACGTCCTTGTGTGTGTGCATGTGTTTGTTTATGAATTAACTGGATGGCTGTTCGGGAATAAAACCAGTGCTAATGTCAACCAAATGGTTTTAAAAAGTCCCAGTGGCATAGTCATGGAGGACTATTAAATCCTAAGGCCCCTCTTTTTTGCCTTGTAGAGGCTGGGTAGAAGAACCAGCTGGGAAGCACCCAGCTCCCTGTGCATCACAGAGAGGAGAGGCTGGCATTCCCTTGGTGCTCAGTTCAGAGAAAGACACGGAGGTGAGTGAAGATTTATAGCCTGGCTGGAAGATCATCAGTTGGTCAATCAAGTGAACAAGCCAAGGCCTTCTCTCATTTACCTGGGGTGATGCAGAGCTCCATACTCCTGGTGGTGATGCTCACGCTGCCTCGGTGAGAGAGCACCCCTGTGCAAGGCCAGGCTCAGTGTTGACAGAGCAGGGCTCCATGAAAGGTCGCCCTGCCTTGCCAAGGGAATGCCCCAGGGGTTGGGAGCTGCTGTCTATCAGCCTGACTCCAGGCTGGCAGCGAGGTTTTGCAGACAGCACACACTGTGAGCGCAGCCCATGCGGATCCTTCCCGACATTCCCTCTTCCACTGGTGATGGAGCAGAATATACAGTGCAATGGGTACATTTCTGCAGAGGTGTTTTGTTCAAAGCAGGCAAATTGACAGGCTTCCCTCATAAAACAGTAATGCAGCTTATACATAAAAAAAAGATCATAAAAATTCAGTTTTCTCCCAAGTTAGATAATTCTGACATTACTTAAAATACTTCAGACTTGTCAGTAAAATTTCAATGTCATTAAAATTAACTGGCATATTTTAAGATTGACTTTCTTGCTTGCTTTCAACTCCCAGTCAGCCTGACATGGGGAGAGCACTTGCTATTCTTATCTTTTACACACTTGTATTTCTTGGCCTTTAACAGCCTCTTCTGGCTCTGTCTGCCAGGGATAAGGGGTGTCACTGGTTGTTGCAAATCCATTATGGCAAGCTGTCTAATTACCAGTGATGTAGCAGTAAATAAAATGCGGGTTCACTTCTGGCCTGCTCCTTATCCCTCATCTGAGAAGTGGGCAAATGTTGTATCACCCCAATTATTGCTCCATTTGCCTGCATGTTCCCTTGACTATGGCACTGTTAATTACTTACTTTGTTAGGAGGAAGAAATATTGGGTATTTATTTCATTTGCTGTGATGATAAGAAATACAACTCCTATTATTTGTCCCTGGACTAGAAAATTCCCTTTGCAGCAATCCTTCTATGTGCATAAATAAAACCATGTTTTACTCCAGCATAGCTTTGGTACCTGAAAAGAGATAATATTTTGGTGAGGAAAATGTTCCATTCTCTTTTCTCTAGTGTGGGAAAGGCAAGTTTGAGAGGTTTGTGAAGTTGAACTGGATGTTGTGCTGGATCAAATGGTTTGTTACTGAAATCACATTCTGCAAGAAGCCAGTGCTCTTCAGTAAAAAATTATCCTTCTGGAGGTGCGTGGCTTTTGGCAAGGAATCAGAAATTGGAAGCAGTCTCAGTTTGTGTGTGAATGGGACTAAATATGTTTTTCATTTGGGACATTTTCAGCTGCTGATCCTAGCCCCCTTGGCTGCTGCCATCTCTTCACTTGGACTCCAGTGTTGTGACATCATCCTTAGGAAAAATGCTGATTAGTAGTTGGCAAAACATATGAGTTATTACTATATCAAATGGTGAACCAACAGAGAGAATAAGTAGGTGTAACCCCTGAAATCCTGGAAGTGGATCAGCCCAGGTAAGGCAGCTGAGTGCTTCCAGACAGCACCAGGCAGGCAGGGTGGAGGAACATGGCGCCTAATGAAAGCAAATATAGAAAGAGGCCAAAACCTAGAAAGAGACCAAACCCTGACTGGCACTCTGGTTGAGAGAGTTCTCAACTCTGTTGACCATCACCCTACCCAGCTTATAACTAACGCTCAATTTGTTGCCCAGACCAGTTATATTTCATCAGGATCTCCTTTTTAGCATCGTTGAGGAGTGGTGAAGACCTCATTAATGATTTCGAGTCTAGGTGGCCACAGAACTCAAATGGTTTTCCTTTTCCTGACCTTCTTTGTGTTTTATTTCAGGTATCAATTTCCTCTGGTTTGGAGCCCACTTAGAACCGCATGCTAGGACTGTCCACAGCAAAGGAGCAATGGCTAAAAAAGAGGTAAAATGAATGGAGGAAAATGTGCAAGTTATTTTAAAATATCTGTGTACTCTTCCACATGCACATATAGTATAATGTATGGTTTTCAGCATAATGTCCTTCAGTTTTGTTATGTATGTCATCCAGCACACTGTTGTGCCATTAGCCTTGGTTTCAGTTACTTTGCAGTGTGCTTTTGGGTTGCAAGGTCCCAACACCTGAAACAGAAATTTGGACCATCACATCACTGGGATTTCTTTTCTGAATTTCACTTCTGACAACACAAGAAATAAAAAATAAAGGTCTACAGCTGGCTGAAATGAATGTCATATGCAGTCTCCCTTCTTAAAATATTCAAAATGCTCATACCTCAAGGTCATTATTTAAATGTTCATTTTAGCCTTCTGCGTCACCTTTAAACAAAGTGCTGGCCTAACACTGCCACCTCATTTAGACTAGAGAATAATCAAAAATCCCTTGCACTTCCTGACACTAGGAGGGAGGGTCTTTCATTTTGAAATCTAAGAGAGTCTTGCCTTAGGACCACTAATTTCCAGGTGAAAGAAACTTTGAATATGGCTACCAAACAAAGCAGGATTATTCTGAATATTTTTGGTACAGAAGCAAAGCTTTAATTTTTTTCTCAAAGCTCATTGAGGATGGAGGGGGATTTGCAGCTGGAGTGTTGAGTTGCATTTGTCTTCAAGGTCTCACTGCTGAAGTCCCCTTCATCTTGTTCAGTGGGAAGGAGGCTGTGGTGCAGCTCCCTGGTGGTGCACTGTGCTGTGGCAGAGAGGGATAAGCAGAGGGGACTGAGGCAGAAAAGTACTGCACTGAGAGAATTCCTGGATCTGGGAAAGCTGACAGGTCACATCAGAGCAATCTGATGGGAAAAAGAGAAACAACTGCATCAGGAAAAGAGAGATCCTAAAAGGATGTCTCGAAAACATACTCAAAAACTTCAAATAAAGGAAGAGAAGGAAAAAGCAGAAGCTCCCTCCTTCTCCGCTGTGAGAAATGCCCTGTCTGCAAACATGACTGACATCACTGGAGAAGAATGTAAACTTTGATTAAAAAAAAAAATACCACTATGCTGCTGCTCCTCTTTGGCAGCACATCTCATTTCTTTAGAGTATTTTTATCTGATTACGTATGTATATGCACATATATAAATATTTTGCTAAAAACAGAAGGAGGCTTCTCTCTTTCTTCCCTGCACTTGCAACAGTGGCTGTGCAATATCCAAAAGGGGCTTCTTTTGAGAACTTCCATGCATGCTGCTAGAGGAAGAGGAGAGCAAAATGAATTTTATGAAATAGTAGTAATAACAATACAAATAACAAGTAAGCTGGGTAAGAAATGAAGGACTAATTCAAGCTGTGTCCTTTAAACCAATAATAAATGACCCAGCAGTAGGGAAAGCAGGTTGGTAAATTAAAACTAATGTGGGAGGTGTGTGCACCCCCCAACCACCCAGCCCGCCCCCCCCCCCCCCCCCCCCCCAATATTCCACCCCAGCCACAAGGATCTGTGCTGGGGGCTTGGGTGTCTTCCCTCCTTCCCTTCAATCCACCTAGCCAGAGCCCTCTCCCTGCTTGACAGCTACTGCAAGCCCAAACTGACAGCTCTTCAAAATCCGCTGAAGAAACCCAGCATTAATTAAGTCATTGCTGGACTGTAATTTCCTTGAGAAGTAAAAAATTCTCACACAAGAAAAGGTTACAGAGACCTTTTCTGTGTCAAAATTACCATGCTGCATGAATATTAATGCTCTTAATGAAGACAACCTTTGCTTCATCAGGAAGGTTCTGGAGCAGGTGCCAAGCCTGAAGTCTCACTCTGTGGATTTTCTACTCTATGAAAGTCAGCACAATGCAATTTTTCCATTAAAATCAACATTTCCCACATGATCGCAGATTTTTTTTCCTTCTTTACAGATAGGCAAAAAGAAGGGGGGGAAAAATCCCTCTGCTTTGAAATCAAACATTTAAAGGTTTCATTCAACACATTAATCAGTGCTGAGAGAGAGGAGAGGAGGAGGAGGAGCAGCAGGAGGAGGAGGAGGAGGAGGAGAAGGAGGGGGGTGGGGGTGGAATCTGCCTTATTTATACAGATCTTGCACACGCTTCCATGGATCACAGCCGTGCCCATGCCATGGGCTGCCCCAGGGTGCTGCCAGGCACATCCTCTCCAGAAAGGCTCGATGGGCTCACAGAGGGATACTGGGATGGGGGCTTTGGGAAGTGGCTGGGGTGGTCACCCTGCCTGGCACATGAGCCTCTGTCACAAGCCTTCGGGCACTCACACCTCAGGGACCTAGGAAGAGCATCAGGAGGTTTGGCCATCTGGGAGGGCATGGACAAAGCAGGTGACACAAAAAAATGGGGGGACAGCAAAAGGGGGCGTCCCCCACAGAGGGCAAGGGAGGCAGTCCAGATGCTTGGCCACAGGGAGACCAAGTATGTGCATTAGCATCAAACAGTGGAGGAAAAGGCTGTTTCTTTGGCTCTTTCTAAGGAAATTTTGATTGCACTGCACTGGAGAAATAGTACTACCTTTGTGCAGTGCTCTTTTACCAGCATTTAGCATCAAACAAGAACGGGAAAGAAATTATAAACAAAAGTGGGGAGAAACACAGAGGACAGAATAGAGGCTGAAGCTCTAGACTGGAAAGAAAAGCGGGTAAAAGCCACCTCTTTCTCCCCTTCAAAGGAGAAAATTATATGAAAACTGTCCATTAATTATATCTTCTGCTTCTACTTATTAGGCATTCATGATCTAATAATGGCTGTGGCTAACTTATAAAAAAAATCTGATTATTTTCTGTTGGGGCATGCAATGCCCTGTATATATTAAAAAGGTAAGCAATGATATATATTTATGGGTACTGATGTAATAGCTATTAGATTTATAATACAGAGAAGAAACATAATTTTATTAGAAAGAGCAATAGTTCACAATCCTATTATTGTTTATTGCTGACGTCAGTGCTGAACTATAATAAGAATCGTGTAACAACTGGAAATAATCATAAAAATTCCATTTAGATTTGCAAGAAAGTGGATCCTTTAAAACAAAAGTAGGGATTTGAGGCCCCTACCTGGCAGCAGCCATTTGGGTTGCTGAAGCCACAGAGATGCAACTCCAGGTTTTGGCCCCCTGATCCAAAGGCAAGCTTCTTCTTGATTCAGGTGTGTCGTCTGCCTCACTTCAAACACCTGGGCAAGGCCTGGAGGGCTGCCCAAGGTGTTCCCATGGGTGCCTTGTGCAGAATGACCCTGTGGGACCATACCACTGTGTGCTCCCTGAGGACAGTGGAGACAGTGGCATCCCCAGATCAGCCTCCCACTGTAAGCAACACACAGGCACCAAACTATCCTTTAGGTGCCTGGGCAATAGCCTTGATAATTTGAGC
This sequence comes from Cinclus cinclus, assembly GCF_963662255.1. Lineage (NCBI taxonomy): Eukaryota > Metazoa > Chordata > Aves > Passeriformes > Cinclidae > Cinclus > Cinclus cinclus. Next base: position 94,115,724 of record NC_085046.1, on the reverse strand, counting down.
TTATGAAACCTCACATCTTACACATCAGGGAAGGACTTGAACTACCATTCTGCACATTCTGTGGCTAGCTTTTGTTTTATAAGAATATATGCATATATACTTAGACTCTAAAGCTTTCATTATAGTTGCCCTGGAAATTTGTTTTCTGGATGTATCTGGAGCTGTCAGCCTTGCTGGTTCTCTACTTCTCTCTATTACTTTCTTTTTTCTATTCTTTCTAGCAGGTTTTTTTTTCCCATTGGAGCAGTGTTTGCTGACCTTCAGGCTCCAAAATTAACTCATTCTCTCGACACCTGTGAATTATTAATGAGGGTGTTTCAGAAAGTTCCTTAGCCACTTGCTTTAAAACTCCAGAGTACAAATTAATAGAGCTGTTTTTGGTAAAGCTTAATTTTAGCAGGTGCTGCCTCAGATCTTCCTTTGTTGCAGAGATAAACGTTCTGCTCCTGCAGAAACGTCAGATGGGATAGATACACCCTCCAGCTTCATTGCAAATTCAGAACAAAAGTGTCTAGTCAACACTTCTGATCTTTCTTTGTTAAACCCTGGAATGCTGTGAGCTGTCTCTAGCAGTGGTCCCACAACTGTTCACAGTATTTTTGCTCTTTTTAGAGTTTTCTTTTATTATCCTTCATTCCACTGGCCACCGATTCTTCACTGATTTCTTTTAATTCTCTCCTTGTCTGTGTGTGTAGGAAGAGCATACATAATAATGTGAGAATACAGACTAGAGGGATGCTGTGTCTGGAGGAGGTAAAAGTGATGTTTGGGAGGGCTCTCAGCGGTAAAGGAAGAAGATGAGGTGCTTTGTGGCTGGAGTAACAATGGGCCCTGCTGAGAAGGTGATGGAAGGGGTGCCAGGCAAACACAGTGAGGGAGAACAATGCTCCTGAGCCCGTTTTCCTGATCCTAGGTGGGATTCAAGTCAAAGACACTGTCAGGATGTCCTCTGTGGTGACATGCTGGGTAAAAAACTCTGGCCCACCTGTAAGCCTTGACTCCTATGCCCTTCCTCCCTCTATCCTGATGCTTACCAGCCCTGTTCTGCTCAAACCATTTCCTCCTGCTCAGGAACTGCTGCTCTCTGGCCCTGCCAAACTTCCTCACCCAAAATCCCAAATCCTCAAATTTTTCACCTACTGTCAGCCACCATTGTCCCTTTTCTTTTCCTAGACAGCTGAAAATCTGGTCTGATCACAAGTCTATGGAAAGAGATACCTTCCAGCTTCACTTCAGAATATTAATGGGCTCAGCCATAGGCAAGGTAAGATGAAAGTAGGACAGGACAGTCAGCAAGTGCCACAACCTTAGAAACCTGACTCCATGAGCAGAAACCTGCACTAAAAGCTTCAACTGTGGTGCCTCAATATGAAGGTGTCAGAAAGAAAGAAAGGTTTGCAAATGTTTGTGTAGCCAAAATCACACTAAAACAGAGCAGAAATAGAATATTTAGTTCCTTGACTCCAATAAATTGTCTGTGCTACAATAACATAGATAATCTTACAAATTAGTGGAATTTCATATTTCCACAGAAGTAGGTGATACTGTGTCCTGTAATGATACAAATATTTTTATGGGACATGATATCACACTTAAAACTCTAAATTTTTAAAGGTTTTTCAGTTACTTTATAGCAGCAGAGTGTCTTCAGAATGAACTAGATTTGCTATTCCATCTGAAGAACAAAGAGAAAAATTTATAGAAGATCAAACAAATAAAAATACATTGAGAAAGACAGTAAGTGATGTCAACGCACTAAGAAATTAAAAACTTTGCATTAGTGTCTGAGCTTTTTTGTTGGTACCCAGGTATTATAAATAATAAACTAAACCGAAATTGTACATATTATAAAGCTGCATTTTTCTGTAGGGGTTCTGGTGACATGTACAAACCACATGAGCTTTACTCCTGTGGCTTATCCATGTCACTAATCCCCCTCTATAAAAGTAAAGAAGGGAGGTGCAGTGGGGAGGGGTGAGACTTGCATGGAACCAATTCCGTCTTTTGCCTACATTTGTTTCCACATTACCTGACAAGCCTTGCCCATGTCTTCGCCAGAGTCTGCCTTGGGATGAATGAACTTCTGCAGCAGAGAAATTAATCTTGTGAAAAATGCCTGTTTTGGGTCATTGGAACTACTTGAGAAATATTTTGCTGAAAAATAGAAGGGAAACTCAACTCAAGTGGAAAACCTGAGGTGAAGTTTATTTGTGACTGATAAAGAATGATAATCTCTATTTTGTCTGTGTAAATTTTTTTTTCTTAAGACTGCTTGTAATCAGCTCAGTTCAGTCTTAAATGCCTCTTGCTTATTTTTTTTTTACAAGTAATTCCTCAAGGCAGAAAAAAACCCCAACGGAGTTCATCATGATCTAATAGTGATAAAATCCATATACCTTTAAATATAACTTTCAAATTAGCCTGTGGTTGAGAAATTATTGTGAGATGACTTCTGCTAGGTTTATTTGAAGTAGATCTGAGCACAAAGGAGTCTCAGGTTTTTCTCAAGGAGGGCTGGGGTCTGCATCAGTTGCCATCACTCTCCCCAGCCCAAGCACTTACTGGCTGTGGGATGTCCAGACAATGACTCTGAAATGCATCCCCCTAGATATATATGCTGTGTAAAAGGATGTCTCCTGGGATTTTGATCTGGAGAAATGGAAGTTGAGGAGACTTACCATCCGCTGTGCACCTCATAGTATGGCATTTTAACTTCTGCCTTAAAACAGATGGGAATTTTGTTCATGGGGAATGTTTTGGGATGCTGAACCCAGTGGTCCTGCCTCCCAAATGATGACAATTCTGCTAGGATCAATGCAGGAGACTCACCCCCTCTCCCCTGCCACGCCTGATATCTTGATGCCAGAGAGCTGGAATGGTGAATCTCCCTTCTGGCTCATGCTGGCCTCTTAGAAAATCCCTGGCTTAATCAGAAGGCTTGTTTATGGTACAGCTCCTTGTCTCACAAGTACTACAGATGCCACTTCGCTGCACCTAAACTGCTTACGAGACAGCACTCTTATCTAATAAGACATAGCACAGCCATACATATTTATTTATATTTGAACTCTTGCCCTCTGTACTATACTGCAGGTCATGCATCTGCTCCAACACCACCTTATTAATTTTCTACTACTCTTCTCCATGGTGGCAACAGTGTTTCAAAGCCCGAAAGGAATATTTTTCTTTTTTTCTCACTTTGATCTGTCTCTTTAACTCTTTAGATGCTGAAAGGAGGGGAGGCTGGGCTTCCCAAGCACAGTATCGCAGCGCTCCTTGTTGGGAATCGGGACACAGCCAGGCTCTCCAGACAATGTCACTTCTCCACTTGTGTAATACATTACTGTTCTGTTTTGTACCTTGCTAATTAGAAAGCAGGAAAGAAAAAAATATATTTATATATAAAAGAGCTCCCATCTGACAGACTCAAATTACAAAAGTATTCTGATATAAATTATTTAATCAGTGGGGGAAAAAAAGAAAGTCACAATACTAACTATCATTTCTAGACAGAGTATTAACAACCATTTCTTTCATTGGCTTCTGGTGTCTTATTTTGTGCACCCATCACCAATAAGAAACTCTTGCATGATGCTTACCATAAAATATGACTTTCATCTCTTTGTCTTTGCATTCACTTGCTTCATTTACCTTCCTAATGTATAAAAAGTTTTTAATTTGCCTCCCTCCCTTCCTCTTCTGTCACTAGCACTCTTGAAAACTTCTGGAAGAAAAAAGTAAAGACTTTTATTCATATATGGGACCCCATTCTGCCAGCCGGATCTGCCAGTCTTTGAAATGTGTTCCATGAACAAGGGATTGTTTGAAGGTGTGATCACAGCTTTATGGCAAGGTTGCAGGCGGGTGATAGGAAACCATTCCAACAAACCTGCTGATCTCCAAAAGCATGCTTCCTATGATGCCCTGTCTGCGTGGATGGGCACTGGGAGGCCACAGGCTTTCCCAGGCCAGCAGTCCCCAGCAGCAGCAGGAAATGTGCTCAGGGCATGAGCTCTTCCAGGGGCAGAAGTGCCCGCACTGGGGGCTTGGTACCCTCCTTTGCAGTGATCCCTTTGGTACCCTGAGGTTGTGCCTGCCCCCAGGGACACATGTCCAGAGGTCAGCCCTGATGTGTCCAGTAACCTGCTTCAGCCAGTGACTGGAGCTAGGCTGTCACCTCCGTGCTTTTCTCAAGGTGGGCCCATGTCCATGGCCTATGGATGGTAGTTGGGGTGCCAGGTCATTTTTCCTTTCACTCTAAAAGTCAAGCCCAGAAGTTTAATAAGCTCCATCATAAAGAGGCCTTGCATGGTACAGCTTTCACAAAATCATTGGTATTGCCATGAGACTGAGTCAATCCAAAAGGTGGACAGCAGCTCTTCAACCTATAAGAAGACCTAGACTCCTTCCAAAAGACAAGAGGTATCCAAGGACATTGCACAAGAACTTCGTTGGGCAGATGTGCCACTGCGAGGCCAGCAAAGTTGTGTTACACAAAAACAAGGGGCAAATCCCTGTAACGGCCCACGGGCTGCTGGCAGACTACAGAGCAAGTTTTTTCATCTAAGGACCTCTGACCATGAGTGAAAGGCATTTTAAAAGATCAGCAATGGTAACATGCACCAAAATCTGTGTTCATGTATTGTTTGTGCCAAATCTGAAGGCTGCTCTGGGATGGGTAACTCTGGGGCCCCGCCTTGAGTCAATACCTGTGTCTGATAAGAGTAGAAATGTATTGTTTTCTGATCACTGGGGTGGGTGAACAAATTTTGTTTGCCTGCTGAGAATATACATAATAAAAATCAGAGAGTAAATTGCTTTTCTTTTGCAGTTATGTCACTACTCTCTCTCTGTCTCTCTCTCTCTCTATATATGTATGTATGTATGTATGTATGTATGTATTGCAGGTTTGAAATCCATATCTGTTGTTGGATAAACACCTAAAGCTATTGAGATTTTTGTGGAAATCTTCCACTTTTCTTCCTATGAGCTGCAAGTGGACTAGGAGTGGGGGACAAAGTGTTACCTGGAAAAAATTAATCCTAAGAAGTAATGAATAAGGCTCTGGGCACATGAGCACTGTGACACTGCAGGGCTGCCCCCTCCAAATCTGGGGTAATGCTGGTGCCCACTGGCTCAGTGGTGGGGTACAGCCCAAGCAAGACCAATGGCTTACACTTGCCAAACCCTCTGGGACTGCTTTTTTCACCCAGCTGTACCACCAGCACCATGAGCAAGTATGTGGAGCCCTGAGCCTTCCCTGAAGCCCCTGCAATATCATTTTCCCCATTAGCTCAGACCCATCCCTGTACTGCTACTGGGAAGGTGGTAGTTCCTAGCAAGTGACATAGGCTCTGTATTCAATTGCTCTTGCGGGGTAAAAAGGTCCAGGTGTTTTTCTCCACAGCAGAGCTGCTGCTAATAGCATCCTTCTGCTCCTCTGATCTCTCTCTGTTCCTCACTACCACCAGATGCTGAAGTATGAAATAAAGCTCATTTTTCTGACATAATACATTAAGATCTTGAAAGTTTATGCCATAGCATAGTAAAATGAAAACCTCTTGGCACGACAGAGGTGAAGTGTTGCCTGTTTGTGAGCAGGAAAGGAAATTTCTGCTCACATTATCTTATACAAGGCACGACGGCAACTGGGAGCTTCCTGCAACCCTTGCCTTCTCTGCCACTCCCTCCTGCTCCCCCCTCTTGCCTCGTGGAGACAAAAAGTCCCGTGTTCAGAGGCAGACAAGGCTCAGGATTTAAGAGAAGTGATTTTTTTTCCACCTTTCCATGCTGCTGTGGTGATGCTGCCTTAACCTCAGCACACATCAGGGGACTGTCTCCCAGAGGTGAATGCAAGCCGCTCTTCAGACGAAAGCAGCCTTTGTGCTCCTCCAGCAAGGATGGGGAAAAGAAAGGTAGCTGTGCAGTGAGAATATCAGAAGAAAAGAGCTACAAGCCCTGGGCTACCCAGGATGGGGTGGGAGATGCCACCTTCTCTGGTGGGAATTGCTGCTTGCAGCTTTTAACCACGTAAGTGATATCAGGTTGCCAAACCTGCAAGCAAAGTTAGCAAATGTGGCTTCTGGCAAAGAGAGACAACTGAAACAAAATCCTAGAAAGGTCTCAGGCTGGTTGGTGGAGGAAAGTTCAGCCTTCATCCACACACAGTTGTGTGCTGCTTCTTCATTTTTGTGTACAAACACATGTAGTGCCAGCTGCCTGTGTAGGAGTTTTATTGTCTTTCTTTCTTGAAAGGTACAAGCTGAGAAGTCAGGGCAATATTAAACATTGTTTATTAAATGAGGGAGGTTTTAATCTGCTCTAGAGATACTAAATATTTGATTTAGCAGAAGCTTGGACAAATATAAAAAACCCCCACATTTTATTCTTTGAATTGCATTTTCCCAAGGAGAAGTTGGGGCCACCTAATGCTAACAGCTGGAAAGAGTGGATCCCAAGCACATCAGAGATGTGGGAGGGTTTTTTTTCCTTAAGAAAACTCTCAACACACCTACACAGGTGCTGCTTTTTGTCAGATGCCAGTTGACTGGGTAAGTGTGAGATGAACACTCCCTTGGAAAAGAAAAGGAAAAACAAGACAAAAAATCCTATTAAAATAGAGCATCCACAAGCAAAAAGAGATTAAACCCCTGATTCATAAAAGGGTATGACATGTGCTTGTCCTCTCACTGTGCCCATCCCAAAGTACAGCTTTGGAATATTCTGATCATCAGAATACCAGTGGGTTTTGGTCTGGCCCACTCTGGCTGCTCTTAAATTAGAGCTTGTACTGATTGAGTTAAACCAATGGACACTTACCGTGCTGAAGAATTATGTGCTTTGCTCCAGCCTGACACTGGTGCTAATTAATTTGGAGTAAACAGAAATAAAAATGGTACAAAGTACAGTAAAAGTATCCAGCTTGCAGTGATTTAATGAAATCAGTTCACACTCAGATAAAACCAGTGCAACTTAGCACACAGATAAACACTGAGAGAAACTGATTAAATGTCCAAACAAAGACATGAAACCATGAAATGAGTTGGACAGTAAAGAGGGTCAATTTTAAAACAGATTACATTGCCCCAGCACAATTACTTTTGTTTCTTTTTTAAATTTTTTTTCCCACTGATTTTGTATTGTTTTGGCTTGGTTTTGGTGTGGTGCTGCTCAGTGTTTCCACTGAAACTCAGTGTTTCAACCTCTCCACTCAATAGAAAAGTCTGGAGTATTTCTTTGTCCTTTTCCCCAGACATTGTCACTCCTTTCTCTGCATCACCTGGTACCACCTGCATAGCAGCAAGCAGATCTTTGAGGAGAATCAAATATCCCATGGGCAAACTGGTTTTCTTTGTTTTTAACACTCTGCCAAGCACATCTTTAAAGGTGGGTGGACTTGTTGGCTTATTTCTTTTTCAAATGCCTTTAAAGCCAAGAACCTCTAAGATTTCCACAGATTTTTGTTTGTTTGTTTGTTTGTTTTAAACATCTGACTTCTATCCAGCTTCTGCAAATGCAGCTGCCTGCTCTGAAGGCATCCAGGCTTCTGTGGTGTCCCGTGCAGACAGATGCTCGATCACTGATGCACACAAACAGAAAATGTGGGTTAGGAGATGGGGACAAGAGTGACCTAGAATGGCTGGAAGCTGAGACTCCCAGACAAGTCAATATATGGACTGCAGCATCAGCAGGTTAAGCACAAACAATCACAGATTGCTGCTGCACTTACCACCAGACTGGAGATCTCCAGCAGGAAAAGAAAGATGTGCCACCTCTAGTGTCACAGGGAGGCAGGCACGGTGACATACCTGGCATTCTTGGCACAGTCCTTGGGCTGCCAGCCCAAAAGTCCACTCCTCTGTGGAAGGTGGTGAATGTGGAGCCCAAAGTCAAGAGGAAGTCAGATGCTGCCCTGAGCTCTCATCAGCTCAGGTGTAGCAGCCTCCTCATCTGTGAGGGCAGGTCAGAGCTCTGTGGGGTGATGCAAGAGGGTGAAACCATTCTCACTCCTGTTACCCACACAATGTTACCCCCTTACACCTGGAAATTTGCTTTACCCTAAGCAGCTTCAGCTACTGGACAGCTTTTACCTTTCAGTATCAAGCATGTCATCTTTCACCATTTTGCCCTTTCTAGGCATCTTTTCAAGGACTGGCAAATTGATCCCAAATGCTGCTTTTGAAGCACTTTAGGGAGAGAGGAAAAATGTATTTCAGTATACTTATACCACAATTACTCCTGAGGGAATTAAAATATATATTGTGTTCTCTTCAGCTTTGTAGTTAAGACTTTAGGTTCCTTTGACTACACCATTTGTTTTATCCAGATTCTCATCCTGCCCACTACACCTGGCACGGCTGGGTATCTTCTAAACTATTCAGGACCCTTCCTGGCTTATTCTGATTATGAGTCTATTACATGGGCTACTATTTTCTATGTTCACCTCTTTGGTGATGACAGTGGGAGTTTTGCACACACAGAGTCCATAGAGATCACTGGCAATCCACAGAAGCACTTTTTTTTTTTTTTAATGTGGTATGGAACAAACTCTTCTTATGAAAACAGATAACATCAAGTGCCTGAGGCCTTTGCCCTAGGTGTCTCAAAGGGAAAGGCACTTAAAAAATGTGCAAAGCAGCAGTCCAAACCTCCCACAGTGCTGAAAAGAAGACTAAATATTCTTAAGGAAATGTTGGGTTTGTTCCAATTTATCTAGTAGTACTTACCAAACCCACTTCCACATTTTCGGGCACTGTTTTTGGGAACTCAGCATTTAGGTACTTTGAATAAAAACAGCGTGGTCAGCTGGACCACCTTATGTGAACATTAATTTCTGTTCACTGGACGTGAATCCACTTTCCCTGTGAAAAAAATCCTGTAGTGGCTCCACAGGAGCCATGTGGAATCACACTGCTCCAAAGCCAGAGGAGAGTCCAGCCTTCAAGATGTACTTCACTTTCTTTAGAAAACATGTCCTATTAATTAACCACAAGAAATGGCTGCTCATTAGCTTTTCAGCTATATGAAGATTAAATGTTTCTTAACTCAGCATCAATCTCAGCTATCTCTCTTCAGATTTGCTCCATGAAGCTGTCTACAAAGGACAGGGAAATGGTGGATGAGTGTGGGCAGCAGGGATGACTGAAATAAAGTGAACCATGCTGAAGAGAAATGAAATTTAAGGAGAAACCATCCATATGCCAGAGGAAGAAAATCCGTTGTATTTCATCAATTCTGAGCAGGTCATCTTCAAAGAGAAGGATTCTTAGAAAGTAAAACAGGTTATTATTTTGCACACAGAAAGACCATGGCATTCATGGACAGTCTACAGAGGCAGTTTTACTTTTTTTTTTTTTTTTAATATGGCATGGAAAAGAGATCAGAAGCACAGCAGAGGCACCCAGACATGGGGAGATTTAGATACCAGCAGACCAAAGGGATTCTGATTTCCCACTCTGCTGCTTGTCAACCCTTCAGGCCAATGTGACTTTCTGTCATGGCCACTTTCCTCTAGTCCTTACACACTTCTCTGAAATGCTGAGGATGACACTGGAGCATCTTGGGAAATGCAAATAGGAGACACAATATGCAATAGTTTGCAAAAGCATCATATCTGGGATGTGCTTCTTCTAAGAAAAAGGCAGAAATTTTTTCTTGGAGCCACCCTAAGTAATAAATTGATGTTAACAGCACAAATGAGTTCTTGTGTGGTTTGGAAGCCATAAAGACTCTCAACCACTAGACTGGTCCAATTCCTCCTGTTCTTTGCTTTTGGTCTAGTAAATTGAAAGGCCACCACAGATGTTAGTACCACAAATATTCATGTTCCACTCAGAAATTGAACCTTTTTTATTTGATGATTTCTTCAAATGAATGTGGCTTTTCAGAAGGAAGAGGGAGACCATCAAGCTTCTGGGAAAGGTTATCAGCTTCTTCAAGTATGCCCCAGTGATACTTTGCTGTTTTCCTAGTAAAATATCTCTCCTTTCTTTCCTCTCTCTCTTTTTTTTCTTCTTCTTTTTTTAAAACATTTTTCACATGTTACCAAACCTCTCTATTAGGCTACTATTTCTTCAGGTAAAGCTATTTCTTGAACTTTTAAATGGCATATATTTTCTCTATATTCCCACTGCTTCACTAGGTCCATGTGGTGGCCATCAGAGCTACTCTCTCCAGTTGCCTCACAGGCAATGTACCAAATCATCAGATAACCAAAGGTCACAGGAGCTCCTTAGATATTTATGCTCAGCTCTTCGGTTGCTGAACTCCACTGTCTATGGAGAACTTGCCTTTGAATGTAGAGGAGCAGAAAACCCACAGCTACAGAGAAGAGAGACCCATGGGGTTCATTTTTTATCTCTAAGAAGATAAAGCCATATATATATACAATGAATCTCAGCTAGAATAATTTCTATTGCAAGGAGAGAGGTTTTCTTATGCAGATGTAATCAACTTGGAACCCTCTGTTTTTTTGAGTCTTCTTCATTTCTAGCTAATGGTTACATTAGCTTCTTTTCTGCATGTAGATCCCCACAACATTATTTCATACTCTAGCAAGAGGAATGGCTGGAGCTAGTAGCTTCCAGGAGTAGCACCTATGATAGAAGTTTGGAGGTCCAGGAAGTGTTGAATGAAACTTTAAAGCAACCTGATTTAACAGTGCTTCATCTGACACAGGGAAGCCTGTATAATTTTATGTCTGCTGCTGTATGTGGTGAAGCGTTTACACTGTTAATTCATTTCTCAGGAAATGCACTGGGGAGGTCAAAATCTCCTGGAATCAGGCTAGCAGCAGTCAACTGGCAAAATCCCATGAGGACCATATCCATGTGCTGGGAGAAACCTCCACTGCCCTGTATTAAGTTCCGATGTTGGTTTTAAGCGCTGCTCCCAAAATTTGAGTATTTTCAGTTGCCACTGGGTTTAGTGGTAAACAAAGGTGTTCATGATCACACAGCAGCATGTTGGTTGAGAGCAAGCAGCAGCAAATATGTAACTTGTAGCTTTTCTGAGGACAAATAAGTGTCACGAGCCAGTTATGTGGAAAACAAGTTGTCCAACTCCACAAGCAGTTAGACCTCCTGCAATCAGCAAAGTAAGAGACTTTCTTAGTGGGTAAGACGAACTCTTTATTCCAAATCATTGTGTTTTGGGTCCTGCTTTTCAGTTTTGAATTTCTGAATGACTATGAAAACTCATCTCTGAAAAATGTCTGCCACAAAATGAACAAAACCCTCATAAGGATTCTAATCCTCCTGTTTAATATGCACAACAGAGGGTGGTGTGCTGTGGGTCTGAACAGGAGTATCAGCCACTGCAAACTGCATTTAGATTGCCAACAAAAAGTAAAAGGCAAAATGTCTTCACATAGACTCCTACCTCCTTTTAAAAGGAAAAAGCCATCATCATTCTAAAACTGCAGCTGAGCAAAAAGGGGGGGAAGTTAAAAAAAATAGAAACAGTGAATTATGTGATGTGGTGTTTTTACCAACTGTCTAAATAAAGGTTTAGTGAGTCACTGTGGAAAACAGAAAATCTTTCTTTATTTTAAGAGCTGCAGTTGAAGAGTTTTGTATGAAAAATCTTCCCTTAGGTTTGTAACTTAAACATTGCCCATCTGCTCTTGCCTCCCTTGTCTGCATTTACAGTAAATCTGAGATTTCCTTTTTCAAAAAATACATTTTAAAAAAAGTACAGATTTGGCCAACAGTGTTTGCAGAGATACAGAGAAATCTAAGGTTGCCAGCATCTAAAATGATGTTTTCCTTTCGGTGCACACTATAAGCAAGAAGTTTTCTGCTCTGGGCTCTGTGTTGGCTTCAGGTTCTCTGCAGGATTTTCTGGTTTCTGGACGAGAAAGTGACATGAAAGCTTGAATCCTGATTAGGTAGGGTACCTATTTGCCAAATTTTAGGGAAAGAAAAGAAAGATTGGTCTTCCTGGGATCAGAACCAGAATCCACTGAAGCTGATGGGAAGATCCCAAGCCCCCACGGAGACAGCTGTGTGGTGGAGCAGTGAGAACCTCAGCTCCATGTCCCCTGATAAGCTCATTGCCAAATCGTGTGCCTTGCTTGCAGTTACCATGGCTGGAGAGCAGTGCCAATCCCCCAGCACAGAGGGTGTGATGCATATCTCATTGCTCTTGTATACTCGTGGGTATAATAAGACACTTCTTTGTTTTCCTTTTCTTAATATACTCTCACGCGTGAAAGAGGCTTCAGGTCATGGTTTTGAATTAAATCCAGAGTAACTGCACCACAGACAATTCATTTTTTCCTGCTGGAAATAACAGGTAGAAATGATAATCAGGCCCTTTAGTGCTATCCCTGAGAGGAAGGGCTGCTTACAAAACATCACCTCTGGGTGTGTTATTGGGGTCTAGCCATGCCTGGTCATCAGTATGGAGGCAGAAGTGACTTACTTTTAGGGATAACCTGTGAGCAAGGGATGCAAAGGCAGGATACTTCACCAACTCCCAACTTGTATTTTTCTCTCTGACTCTCATTATTAATGAACTCATTTACTTTCATAAAAACAACTACACAAGATCTTCTAACCATATCTATAAAACTATTTAATGCTCTTTTTGAAACAAGGCATCTTACAGCCATAGTAATTGTACTTTTACTAGACCTTTAAATGAGAAGCAGCTCCTTATTAAGTTTTGATATGGGGAGCTGATTAGACAAGTTAAACATAAAGGCACAATTTATGGATAGTCTATAACCACATGTGCATGTAGTGCAGTTCTTACACTGGTGCTTGGCACTCACTGCAATAGGAAATCCTGCTAGGTACACAGTTTTAAGCCACTTACAGGTTACAAGTAGTAAAGCGAAAAATGCTGGGTTTTACGGGAAAATAATATTCATAAATCTCCTGCAGTGAATTACAGTATAACTCAGAGCTGTCTTTGTTTTGCTGCTGCTATGAATTCAATTCTGTTGCCAGTGCAGAAACAATAAACACAAAGACCAAAGTGGAAACCACTCCCCTTGCATTTGGCAAGTGCTTATATCCAATTTACAGCTGGTCTCTGAAAACGGCTTCTGAAACTGTGCTAATAACAAAGAAGTTCCCACAGATGCTCATTTTTTGCCTCCTAGTGAACTGATGCAGTCCATTGTGTGCAAGTTAAAGAGTTCTTCTAATGCCTTACCTAGTTTTCCCTGTTCATCTGTCTCTGTTTTGTACCTCTTTCGATGTAAATCATATTTATTTGCCTTTTGTCTTATTAGGCAGCTCGCTTAGGGTTATGTTTTAAAGAGCTCTCTCTTTACAGCTCTCACAAGGGAGACACTATGCTGCCTAAACAGCCCTCTGAACTTAGCTCCTCCTGATCTGGCATAATTATGTTTTTGCCAGTTGATTTGGTTATGGTCATATGCCAATTTCAGGATCAGTGCTCTGCTGTGACCATACAAGCAGTTTTGTCATTTTAAGTAGGCTTTTACCATCACTGTTGTTAGTGGAATGATCTCAGGGAACTCAAATGATTTAATTTTTTTGAGATGCATCACCCGCAGGTAAAATGGTCAGTACAACCGTGTTTTGTCAGGTCTTGGTTCATTACAAAATAGCAGACATCAAGAACAAAGTTGGCGTGTGCTTCCATTGCACTGTGTTTGTATGGCCCACATTGCAAGGGTGGTGCTGAGCTGCTGTGTGGGCGTTTCCACTAACACGTTTGTAACTGGATTAAAAAGCAACTCAGAAACTGACTCTTGAAAGACCTCACACATGCAGAAGGACCCCCAGCAGCAGTGAGGGCTGTTTGTGTGCTTAAGTACCTTGCTGATTCAGGGCCATAATGAGTGGAAGAGCCAGGAAATATGAGGAAGAAGAGTAACCAAAAATTAATAATTTATTCTGCCTCTGACATAAGAGGATTATTACAGGAAACTGAAAGGAATGTCTTCCCCTGTGCAGCACTGAAGAAAGAGCAATTTTCTTCTAATACAACAAGCATTGGCCAATATTCATCTGCAGACACTGGATATGTAGAACTAACAAGCTTATCTGGTGTGAGGAACCTTATCTGTGATTTGTTCATATGGGTGTGATGCTGCAACTAAAATGTTGCACTAAAAATGACAACACCTTAAAGAGAACTATTTTTAACTTACACCGATGTAAGTAAGAAAAGAAGGAAACCTTGAATTGTACTTCACCACCTGAACTAGTTGTGGGTTTCAACCTCCTTCAAATATTCAGTAGAGGTTTGGGACCCATACAGTGAATTTAAATCTCTCAACAACTGGTTTGCTTTTCTTCCATACCTCCTAAAGTCTCTTTGGAAGCAGTTCACAAGTCCCAGATGTCCCTGGACTCGGGCTGAAAGATTTTTGCTTTAAAAGCATCAGGAAGTCTCTAGGAAGAGCAAGTGAGCTGTTAGGATCTCATGTGGACAATAAAGACTTTGAATATCCTTATTTTAAGTATTTTAAATAATATGCCAGCATTAAAAAAAAAAAAATCCTTTTGAACTGAAACTGACAACTGCTATCTTGAAATAATAAAATATTTCCACAAACTGCAAAGTTCTATTATGCACAAGAGAAATGGTTGTGTTTTCTTTAAATACAATATTCTGGGTGTTGCCTGGCATTTTGCTACTTATAGTCTTTCTCAGAAGAACAGAATGTAATAGTATAATGTACCAGAGTGATACTTCCAAGGCGAGCATATATATATATATATTTCTTTATTTCTTAGTTCTAGCATAATCACAATTTTATAGTTTTCTACTTAGTAGCTTATATCTGAGTACAGGAACCTATATAAACTCCAAACACAATCAGGAGGAATATAAAATAAATATATAAGATAAAACACTATGGATGTGATAAATGCATCTCTTTGAATTATATAATTTATTCATGAGTATTTTCTAGTTGGCTCAATAAGCTCCTTAATAGCTGTGAGCTGCAGACCACGTGAAACAAAGGCGCTGATGGAAGATCTCTTTGCGTCTGCATTCAGCTCTGTGCTATTTAGACAGACATGCAGAGTGTTGCTGCTGAGAAGAGGCTCCACAAATGTCCAACAGAAATTAAAGTTACTCATATGGGACTGGCCTGTTGGGAGCTCCAAGACATTACAATTCTCATTCCCTTCTACCTTGTTTATCTGAGTGTGGTTAGCCAGCATGCCACTCCTTGGGGGATGAAGGCTGGAAATAACCCTTCCACCTACTACTGCTGTGAGCTATTCTGCTAAACCTGCCCCTGCAAGGCTACTTACAAATTAGGAATCCGAAGAACTAGGCTTCTGTCATGCACAGAACTGAAGATATTTGTCCTTCAAGCAACACCTTTCTTTCTAATTGCTTTTTAGGCTCATTTACAGCTGTCAATACTGGTCTGTAAACAAGAGCATGATTTAGCATTTGTCTGTCTGAAATTCTTTTTTTTTTCCTCCATTTAGTTTTGAGAGCAAGGACTGACAAGTATTCTTTTGAGAACATCATTCTAACAGAGCATTCTGAGTCTGGTTAAGACAGATTTTTTTATATTTTTTGTTCTTTCTGTAGGTTCATCACCAATACCCAGAACATTGCGGGACTGCCTCTTTACCCAAATGTTTTATTGGATGATGAAAAGACAAGTAAGGAAAAAGTGGGATTGACTTCTACATGGAAGTTATATCTGTTGTATTAATAAAGGTTCTGTGCAGTCAGAGGTTGTCACATCAACTCATTTCATGAAGTATGTCTGCTGGTACTCTGTATAGGTACTTCTTTCTTTGATTTGATCTTCAGTAAATGTGTTCATTGGATTTTCTGTGGTCTAAGTGCAGAATGGGTCCAGCTGTGGTGGTTAACACCATCAAAAGATTATCAAATTTTGCTGGGAAGGTCCATAGTTTGCCAAGGGAGGCTTGTCTGGAGGGATTTGCCTCAGAATGAAGACAAAGAAGGACCACAGCAAAGCATCACTTACAAACATCACCTGTGAGCACACATTGCACGTGTGGCAGGTGCAGTTTAAAGATTCCCTCATTTCAGCGCATTGGTCTCATGAAGTGATTAAGGATAGATAAGAGAGAAGTAGAGGAAAGAAATTTTCAATGCCAGCAGAGGCTTAAACATAACACAACAGAAAAGTAATGATATATTGTCTCTGACTGGATGAAGAGTTTTCTTCCACCCCCCCAAGGCAGAACTGTAAATACAGGAATAGTCAGCTCCCAACGTCTCTAAAGATTACCCAGCACACTTGGATAATCTGATTATTAGAAGGACTTGAGCAGGCCTCTCATATAACATGAGAGAACACTGGATCTTCTAGACCTCCTGGTGATGCTGGACTTTGGATTCCCTTGGACTTTTGGAAATCCCCTTAGATTTCCAGCATGGTCTTTTCATGGCTAGCTAAACTTCCTTACAGATTCAGTATTTATCCTAAAGCAGAAAATCACCACTTCCAACAAACACAGTTTCAAAATCCCCCTCCCATCTTATTTGAAATCTGTGCATGTAATTCTGCTCTGCTACTGAATTGGCTTTCTTTCTATCCTTTAGTCATCCACCCTTTCCAAAATTAGAACTTACTCTGAAAAGAAGCACAATATCAGGTACTTTGACTCCATGCACACCTACGTGTGTGTACATGTAAAATTCAGAAATACTTTATAGCAAGTAACAAACTATAGATAGGGGAAATAATTTCTGATAGAAGCCAAGCTTGATAAAAGGAGTGCACACTGTCGTGCCTGAAAGTATGGTATTAATAATTAAGCCATGCAATCATTACCTCAGGATATTATTTCTTAAATATCTCTTGCAAAGGCAATACGATTACATATGAATTATATCAATTTTCTACCAACAAAAAAAAATCCACAGAAATAGGAATTGAATTACACTGTCCAATTTGCTGTAAAGTTCATTGTACGTGAAGAAATTAATCAAAGCTACCACCACCCATTTTTATGGGAACATAAAATGATGTGAACTTCCATTTTTAATAAAGATGCATAGCTCTTTTATGAAGACTGACTAATAACACTGTAATGAACTGAAATGTTACTGATACATTAAGAATGAAAATTCTGAGGGAAGTGTTTACTGAGTCTCCTGTTTCAAGCCAAGCAATACTTGCATTTGAATATGTCTATCAAGAAAGGAGAATTCCAGACAATAAAGTTGATGTGAACTCTGTATAAATTCATCTCCCACATATATAAATGGCCAGCAACATTCTTGTTATCTAGCTACTTCCACCTAAATGATTCCTCAGACAGACGT
This sequence comes from Cinclus cinclus, assembly GCF_963662255.1. Taxonomy (NCBI): domain Eukaryota; kingdom Metazoa; phylum Chordata; class Aves; order Passeriformes; family Cinclidae; genus Cinclus; species Cinclus cinclus. The sequence goes on along the minus strand of NC_085046.1, from coordinate 94,098,474 downwards.
GTGCTATATTCTCCAGAAATCTGAGATTTTCAGGTGTTGTCCAGACATCTCTGTGTTGCCACAAATGTCCATGAGTGGATATTTCCAGCCTAATTCAAAGGGCTACAAAACAATGAAGGAATTTTCTTAGGTCCCAAATTCAAGAGGATTGAGCAGTGACATGCCTGTACATTTTCTGTGCAGTATAAAGGCTTTTAATCACAGAGGCTGTCTCTCCTTCCCACAGAAGAATGCTAATTAATTAAAGTAATATGATATTAATTGAATAATCAGTAAGCTAATTTATTTTGACTGCGCTCACATAGCATTGGCTCTTAGGTTTTTGGGTTGGTTTTTTTTAACAGTGTAAGAAATTATGCAATTGTCTGGAATATTTGCTGAAACAGTGTTTCAAGCATGTAGTGGAAAGCAAGTGGGAATATCTCAATCACAGCAGAGGGTTCTCAGAGTGCTGTTTATCTGGCTGAAAATAAGTACTGCTCTCCTTTCTTTTGGACAACGAAATTGAAACAGAGGCAAAATCTGGGGTAAGCAAATTTTTGTGGGTTGTTTTTTTGTTAGTTTTTTTTTGGTTTTTTTTCTTCTGAACAGTTATTCAGCCAGTTAACTTTGTTCACCAGGTGTTTTTTCATTTCTCACAAATGACTGTCTAAATTAGAAACTGTCAGAAGTTTTCTTAGTTGCTAGAATTCATCTGGAGGAAATCTTCAAAGCCTTTTATCATGGGTGGTCCTTTGCTTTGCCTCTTCTTAACCCTTATTCTAGTTAACATTTTTTAAAAAAAACAACTAAGGGCAATGTTTCATAAATGTCAGAGGTAAAAAGCTAATGAATAATAGAGTCATTAGTTATAGATAAAGGTGGATTTCTTGATTATATTTACTAAATTAACCTAATCATTAACATTTTTTGTGATACTCAGAAACATCATATGATGAGTCAGGGAATTGACTTGTTTACTTGTCTTTCTCAGCTCTGTGAATCTGAACATCAAGCAAATGCTAGAAATTCGTTTAGCTAGAGGAGTGATTACTCACTTTATGCACTCTTTTGGACCACTGCTGCAGAGGAATAGTATTTCAGGAGTATCATCTACTCCTCTCTTGCTCCTCCCTCCAACTGCCTCATTCTAAAAGTGTCTTTTCTGTGGAACCTAAGGGGGACCACATGCGTCATCTTAAGACCACTAAACTACAGAGATGGCAACAAGAGAGAAATACAATATTCCAGCTGGATAATCACCAAGCAGTCTGATTCACTTAGTCTAATGTTCCCAGTCAGATCCTGGCGATGAAATAAGCATGCAGGAGATGGCAAACCGATTAGTTTTAATTAAAATAATAAAAAGGTCGAAGCCATGGACCTCAGATTTGAGCTTCTTTAATTTTTTTCTTAAGAAAGGATATTTGATCAAATCTTATTCTTAGCCTGTCCCTCAGGTTTAAGGCTGATGCGAATTCAAAGCCACATGGATCTGTTTGGCTGTTTCCAGAGAACTGCTTTACAAATTTACCATCATTTTGTCAATCCGTACCCATAGTTCATCTTCAGAAGTCCTCAGCTCTGGATTTGTTCTAGGTGTTAACAGTGTTGTATCAGCCTACTTCTGGGACAACATACATGTTAGTCCTCAATGCTACATTATTCTTGTTATCTCTTAGCCAGTTTTAAAAGTCTGGACTTATGTCAGTGTTCCACCAGTTCAGGTCCTGGATATTTTGTGACATCCCAACCACAAAAGGTTAATTTTTCCCATCAGGGAGCAATAGATCTTGGGGCCAGCAATAAGGAGACTACTACTACTACCACTACTACCACTACTACCACTACTACCACTACTACTACTACTACTACTACTACTATTATTATTATTATTATTATTATTATTATTATTATTATTAATTTGGGGTGTCCTGAATCTGGATTAAGGCTCTGCACGTGCTGCACAGCATTTCTGTACAGAACCTTGGTGGCAGCTGGCACCAGCTGGAATCCCATTTCCTGCTCACCAGAGCTTCAAAATATGTCATTACATGTAGAGAAAATAGGGAGAAATGTTGTTTGTCTTCTAATTTGTCTTAAAATCCTCTGTATTTGTCTACAATGTACCATTGACAAAACTACCGCTGATTTAAATAAAAAACAAGCTAATAAAATCCAACAGACTAAAACCATGGCTACATGTGCATAGAAGCATTTGTCAGATTCACCGATATATATTAAAAGGTCTTTCTGCTGAGCTAGGAGTAAAATATTTTTAAATGCTTATTTTGTAAACAGAAAATCCATTATTTAAATTAATGATTTATTCCTTTAAAGCCAGTGTGGAATCTATTGCTGGCAAGATAAGATGCACATTGTCTTCTATCTGCATATAGCCATGTTACTGTGCAATATCTGGCAGTGAATATGAAAAAAAATGTCAATTTTGCCTGGTTTCAAAAATATTTCCTGAGTCTGAGATCTCTCTCACTTATTTTTCAAATACCACAACAAGTAATGCAAGCTCTGTGTTCAGAGAAAGAACTTGTCTCTCAGTGGGTGCACACATATGTATTACCTGATTTGCATTAATTTTTACCTATTTTAAACAGAAAGATTGCAATTCTCCTCCAGTATTTCCCACCCCACCCCACCATCCTGAGGAAATGAGCATTAAGAGACTCCCTGATTCAAAGCTCAAGGAAATCAATGTACACTATCAAATCATGCTGAAGTGCTGATCACAACCCAAGGCACAGATATTTGTAGGGTTTTAAGGTTCAGCTTTCTTTAAAAGTTTGTGAAGACCTAAAAAGTCTGGATATTACCAGTGAAGTCCTCCATTATGTATTTTGAAGAATATTAAACTTTCAGAGAACCTGCCAAGAGTCACTACCAGATGCTGGTCTGGATCAGTGATGTATCTTGTAGATCTGTATTTTTTGTGCTCCTGAAAAGCTGCAAGTAAGATCACAGAACAGCTCACATTGGTAGGCATTTCTTGACATCATGTATTCTAATGCCCTGCTTAATCAGGGTCAGCTACTCAGGGTCATGTCCACGTTGGTTTTGAATATCTCCAAGGATGCAGACCCAACAGCTTCTCTTGGCAACCTGTGCCAAGTTTGCTGTCACAGGAAAGAAAAAGAGATTTTACTTATATTTAGGTGGAATTTTGTAATAAGGGTTTCAGTTTGTCCCATTGCCTCTTGTCCTATCACTGGACACTGCTGAGAAGAACCCAGCTCTTTCTGCTTTGATGCCAGTGTTGGACATTTATACACATTGATAAGATTCCCCCTGAGCCTCTTCTTCTCTGGGCTGAACAGGACCACCTCTCTCAGCCTCTACTCACATGACAAATGATTTGACCCCTTAAATTACCTTCTTGATGCATCCCAGGATGCTGCTTGCCCTTCTTTCCTGCAAGGCTGCATTGCTGGCTCATAGTCAATTTGTTCACCAGGGTTCCATGGCTCTTCTCTGCCAAGCTGCTTTCTAGATGGTCTCTCCCCAAGGTGTACTAGTGCATGGGATGACTTTGCTCTTCCTTTGGTTGAATTTCACGAGTTTCCCACTGGCTCGTTTCTATCACCTGTCAAGGGTAGCCCTGAACAGCAGCACAACCATTCAGTCTGCCAACAAGTTCTCCCAGTTATCTGCCATCTGTGAATTTGCTGAATCTTGTTAGAGTCATCAATGAGGGGGTTACACAGTGCTGTCCCAGTATTAGCACTGGAGCTGGCTAGTGGCTAGTGACTGACTTCAAGCTGCTGATCACATCTCTTTTGAGCCTTGTGCTTCAGACAGCTTTCAAATCACCTCACCATCTCATATATTTAACCCATACATCACCAGGTTGTCTGTGCGTGTGTATAAAAGAGACAACGTCGAAAGTCTTACTGAGATAAACCACATCTATGGCTCTCCCCTCACCCACCAAGCTATCTATCTCACCATGGAGGGCTATCACGTTGGTCAGACACAATTTCCCTTTGATAAATCTGTGCTGACTGCTGTGTATCCCCTATCTCTCAAGTGTCTGGAAACAATTTTCAGGATTAGCTGCTCCATCACCTTGCCAGGGATCAAGGTTGGCCTCCCTGAAGTTGCTTAAATTCTTCTTGCCCTTCTTGAAAACAGCAACTCCTTCTTGAAGGAGTGACATTTGCTCTCTTCCAATGCTCAGGAATCTCCGCCTCGAACACCATGACCTTTCTGACATAATTAAGAGAAGCTTCACAAAGACATCCGACAACTTTTTGGTACATCCCATAAGGGCCCATGGAGTTGTGTCTGACCAGTTTCTTTAAATGTTCCCTAAACTACACCGAGTATCTCCTAAACTACATTAAACTTCCTTGTTCCAGATCTTTCAAGTTAAAAACAAAACAAAACAAACAAAAAAACCACCTGATGTGCAGAAGACATTGATTATCTTGGCCTTTTTAGTGCTCTTTGTTACATGGGCCCTGTCCCATTTGGCAGCAGGTCCCCATTTTCCCCAGAGTTTCCCTAGCAGCTGGTATGCTCTGTGCTACAGCAAAGCATGGCCCAGCATGCCAGGGCACAGTACTTATTCCAGCTACCTATGAACACTACTTATGGAAATAAACAGGACACGACAGAAGTCAGGGCTGGGCTCTGTGCTACCTTCTGCACCTCGGGATTTCAAGCAGTGTGTGCAGAAGTGCACCAGGAGCTGCAGAGGCTGACTTTGAAAGTCCAGCTGTGAATTTAAAGTGATAATGAAACTGTATTTTCTCCTCTATGACAGATACTTTACCTTTCCCTTTGTCTGCCCTGTTGCTTGCCCTAGACTCAGCTTGCTCTGATGGGATGTATCCTCAGCCAGTCAGTCATTCCCTCAGGCAGGGTGAGCTTCTGTTGCTCCATTTTTGGCAAAATCCACAGCACAGATTTCTAAATGTCTTGTATTTATTTTATTGCATTTTTTGTGCCTGTGCACAAAACCTTATGTTTGGTGAGTAAACAGTGGGTAAACATTTTTCATAGAGACTTTTTATTTTTTAATAAACAAAGTAATTTTCTCAAATAGTTCCATTCTTACTCTGCTCCATAATATTCAGAGGAAATAGATGGTCTGTTTCAACATCAGGGAACTGGAGGGATAAGAATAGAGACAGCAGTGTGGAAGCAATGGGTCCCTCTTCTGCCCATATGGTTCAGGTTTGCATTTTGGCTGGCACAATAATGTGATTGCTGGCAGATCGAATGTTTAGTCTCCAGAGCAAATAGCAGCCAATGAGTTGGGGTGTAATGTACACGTGGAGATGTTCATAATATTCCACACAGGCTGAACCTACAGCAGGAGCGAATTCAGCTGCAGTGAAAACAGAGATGCTGCATGAATCCTTCTGTCAGCACAGCAATGGCATTTCCAGGCTTTTGCATTTGGGAAGAGGAGGAATGTGCCTCTAGGGATGGAAAACGCCACCAGTCTCAGATTCTCTTGTGGCAGGAATTTCTGACTTGCCACATAGAAGGTGATGTATTCTGATGAGCCTGAAAGTTACATTTCATCACTGCTTTATCACCCGATGAATCATTACAGCAGATGAATGTTAATTGTAGCTAAACAAATGGGCATGTCCTCTCTACCCCCAGACAGCTGCTACTGCTGTAAGACATTAGGCAGAGGGTGCAAAGTGCTTCTGGATGGAAGGGAAGCACTACCCGTGCCTCTGGAGCTACATATCTGCAGTGTAATGAAATGCCAGGTGTGGAAGAGTGTTTGGATAGGAGCAATTTCCATTTGCTCTGTGGTTTGCATTGCTCTGGGGACAAGCACAATGCAAAGTTTCTTTAAGTGGTTGTTTGCTCACAGGCAGGAAGATCTGCATGGGAACAGAGGTGGCTCATACACCGTGACACTGGTGTCCCTGGGGTTGAGAGGGTACCTGGCACTGCTGGATAAGGTGCCACTGGAATGGTGCGAGAGGCTGCTGAACCCCAGCACCAGGCAGAGTAATGCCAGCAGCAGCCCTTAGCTGAATGGTTCTTTGTCCCTGGAAAAAGCCTGATTGGGCAGTTTGGAGTGTTTTCTTCTGGCGGTAGCCCCTCTTGGCTGACCTAGTGACAAACATTCTGCAGCTAAGCCACTGAGGCCCAGGTTTTCTGATAATGGCTTGAATGACTTGAATTCTCCTTCTGCTGTTATAGGAAGCAAAGCAGTGTATTGGGGTGCCCCATTTCATCCACTTCTAGTACCTCCTCAACAGGAGACACCTGGGAGGCAGTATCTTGCAAAAATTTCCACATCATTGCTGATCCACTGTCATGAGATGATCTGTTTCCAGGAACATGGATGCATGGCAAGAGAGGGAGTTAATCAAGTAACCAGATGGGTAGCTAAGATCTCAGACCTGTTGTTCCTGCAGGACATTTTAATATTTGTGAAATTGCATGGCTGCAACAGAAGGAGACAAGTCAGAAGAGAAAATAAAGCGTTAATATCTAAGGACAGCTGTGGGTAAAATTTAGCTACCTGAAAATTAGATACAAGGATTTTGGTGTGCTAAAGCGAGCATCTCTAGCTGGCTTTAAAAAGTCTAAGCACTCATTCTGTAGAGTCAAAAGAGAGCTCTGCCCCTGAAAGGGGCACCCTGCCATCGATGTAATTCCAATGGCAGCAGACACGTAACACATGGTGTGTCATTCTCAGTGTGCGGGGCTGTCTCCACAGGATTCCCCACCTGGAACTATTTCCTGGAGACTCTGGTTGTGCTGTGGGGAGCTGTTCTCTGCCTTGGAGGCTTCCTTCCCCCAGCTTGGGTTGTCTGGCAGGTATCTCCTCTGCTCAGCTGCTGATGGCAAGTGAGAGGAGGGGAGCGAGGAGATCCTCACAGACAGTTCAAAAGCAGACTAAGAGGCATGTGTTGAAATGTCGTCAAAGTAGCAGGAATTCATTTTATTGAGGAATACATACAATAAAGATAGAACAAAGGGACTGAAATGGTGAACAGATGGGCGGGTGTTCTTTGGTGGCTCAGGAGCTGTGTGAACATGCTGGTTTATGCCCTCCCCCTCTTTCTGCTTTTTTTTTTTTCTTTTTCTTGGTTTGGTTTGCTTTAGTTCTGATGCATCAGGGTAGGATGTGAGATGATATGCCAGTATATGTCAGAAACTTGGGGAAAATAAACCCCCTTTTTCTAACATCAAACTACTGCTATCAATAGGAACAGCAACTGTTCAAAATTTGTTTCAGAGCTGCCAAGAAGTGAACATTCATAAGAGAGAGAGAAAGAGAGAGAGAGAAGGGAAAAAAAATATTTTTCCCTGCTGTTTGCAAGGTGGACACAAATGCAAGCGGTAGGAGGCTGACAACTTGACACATGTCTAATAAATCTAAAGCATGGGAAAAAAGTCAACAATTCACTGTACAAAAAAGCATTACTGAGATAAAAAAGTACAATCCAACAAACCTCTCACTTAAAATATGTTTATTCCCAAATTGGTGAGGAACATGTATATTAGAGCCTCAATTTCTGTTCTCCTCCCCTCCGGATGTTCCTTTTTCTGAATTTCTATTTTTTTAAACCGGGGGCACATTAAGTCCTGTGCTGTGGAAGCTAAGGTTTGCTGCATTATAAATGAACAAGGTGCAAAAGCCGAGTCCAGCAAGCAGATGTTGGGAGCTCAGCGTGCTGGTGACAAAAGGCTAGAGTGCAAGAAGCTTCCATCGCACGTCTGTTCTTCAGCACAGAGCAGGCAAGGTTTTAATTTGACAAGTTGCTTGGATGCAGGGAATTCACAGATATCCGTGAAAGCCAAACAGATTTGGCCACCTACTGCATGACCACATTCAGCTGAAATGGTAGCAGTTGTGGAAACGTCTCCTGCTCCAGCCGCCAGACACCACGCACACCACGGGGAGCCTCGAGGAGCCTTGTTACCACAGGCAGAAAATTCCTTTAAAAGGGAAGAAGGGGGAAAAAAAGAAGTGGGAGAGGAAAAAAAAGATCATGCTTCTGTTATCAAAATAATTAGGCATTTTTACTTCAGGTTGCTGGTTGTTTATTTTTTAAAGATCTTCATCCTCTTGTTTTTTAATAGTTGGTATGTTATGAAATGCAAGAATGAAAATTAATGCCAAAACTAATGGAAATTTTCCTACAAGCTTCATGTAAACAGAAACATCAGCATTAAAGTTATGAATCTTAATTTGTGCCACTGAGCTAAAATTTGTATCTTACTGCATTAAAGGAATATAGACATACAGCACTGTGTAGTGTCTATGTGCAATAGAGAAAACTGACATGGTCTCTCCAATTTATGGGGAAATTGACATAATTTTGCAAAAAAAAAAAAAGAAAAAGAAAAAAGAAAATCCACTTGTGAACTGGATTTTGCATAATGGGATTAATTTGGTTGACTGTCACATCAACTGTACTGCAGAATAAAAGTTAATCACAACATCGGTCTGATTTAAAAAAAGAATGAAAGAAAAGGAAAAAAGAAAAAAAAAAGAAAGGTATTTTCTTCCTATCCTCATTTATTGTTTCATTTTAAGATGCCGTTTTCCTTTATTTCTTTTCTGTGGTAGCTCTGGCAAACAAGGCTCATGTACATTTGCAATGGCCACCTCAGTAGTCTTTTCTTCCCTCCCCCAGGTACTCTTCACAGTAAATCAGGGGAAAAAATGTCAACAGCTTTTGCAGTCCATGCAAAACTGCTTCCATGGCATGGCACAACTGGGCGTGTTTGGTCAACACTTAGGCTGATCAATATAACCAAAACAACTTTAGATATTTTGTCATACAGACCTCACTTATTGCCTTTTCTTCAATTTACGATCCTCCCATGAAAGCCACATTCAGCATTGGTCTCTTCACTGAACCACACCCACCAAACCCCTTTTCCCACCTCTATCCCTGCTTGTGGCAGTAGCAGCCCTGTTCCTCTGGCAGCTCTGCATAAGTTCAGAGAGAAAAGCAAGCATATGTCAGTTATTTTGTGGCTAATTTCTGTCTGTCTTTACAGAGGTGTGGGATGAAGGAATTAAATCAACCTTCTTACAGGCTCTCACATTGTATTCTTGGCAAAGGTACTGAAAACAGAGACAGCACATGTACATGACACATCACTTAAGTCCTCTGGTTTCTATGGTTGCAGTAGATTTTGCTTTCAGGGGGCATCCTAGGAAGGAGATAATGCCATGCAGCGCTTTGGGCACGGTGTGGTTGAAGAATTAGCTCTGGGAATTGATCGTACCGTGATAGCAGTGACAGAGAACAAGGAATCCGGGCTGCAGGGATGTCAGAGCAACTTGTGCTTCCAGGGGACGGTGTCGTGTCAGCGATTCCTGAAGGCCCTCGTGCCACACTGCAGCCAGTGACTGCTCCTTCATCCCTGCCTCCCTCACAACCAGCACGCTCCTCCATCCAGTGCAGCGCGCTGACTAGGTTAAACAATTACACTACACTAATTGGCCTGTGTCGGTCCTGATGAGAAAGTAAACAAATACTGCAGAGAAAAGCTGAGACAAATTGCATCTAATTAAGTTGATGAAAAAAAAAGTGACAATATTTTTCCCCAGGAAAAAAAAAAAAAAGCAAATTGTAACATGACAAATATCACATGCTTGCAGCCATGTACCCCCTTGCTGGATTTCACACCTTTGCTTGGATGTGGCTGTGCTAAGCAGGGGAGAACAGAAGTGCCTTGTAGTCTCCATTTGTGCCCAAACTGGTGGGATGCCTCACTGGTGGGATGTTGCTCTTTGCAGGCAGGAGAAGGTCCACTGATGCTGCTTTTGTGCTTGTCTGCACGTGTGTGTGTTCTGACCAGGGTGGGCTGACAGCAATACCTCAGTCCTATGAAAATAATTTTCCTTTCCTTCTTTGCTCACAGGCTAGTTTGCCCATTCCTGGGGCATGCTCCTCCTGATGGCTACTTATCACCCACCAAATTCCCTTTCTTGTGACATCCACTATCTTTGCTGACCTTGGGGGTAGAAATCCCTGATCTCAGAGCTGAAATCATGAGGCACCAATCTTGTGTGAGAGAACAGTGCTGTCTATTTGTAAGTGGCATTCACTTCAGTTCTTCTGTGAATCACAGCAACCTCTGGTACTTTAACCTGGCACTAAGGTCTGGGACGACACAGGTGAGTCGGTGGGAACATTCTAGCTATGGATAAAAGTTTTCTTTTAACTGATCAAAAGAAAAAAGCCAGGATAAATACCACACTGTCTAAGGCTCTGCTGGCTGCTTTCTTGCTATCCTCTATGTTCATGGCCTCAGGGAGGTTAAAACCACATAAAGTTACTAGGTCCATGTGCATGCCAAGCCAGGGCAGAAACAGGGAAGTGTTACAGGAATCAAGAGCCTCCACATACCCCTATGAAAATCAAGCCAGAAAGCCTTTTAAATAATTTTGCTTTGGTAAATTGGTTAATATGAGGACACATCCTTGATTCATCTGGGAAATAATTATTTCAGTTTGATTACTTTATAGGATGTTAATCACTGTTTTGGGGGTCATGAACACAGGACATGAAAGCCAGAAAGCTGGGGCAACTAAAATCTCCTTTTTCTGAATATCAGGGAAACCAGTGAAAAGGTGCTGAGTGCAAGATCCAGCCAGCCACAGAAGCAGCTGCAATAGTGGTAGCTATGTATGTAGTATACAGCTGAGCATTTCCATCCTAATCCTCTGTTTCGAGTTGCTCAGAGCTTTCCAGATGCTTTAGTTATCAGGATAACATGTTCCAGGCCTGGTCTCCAGCAAAATGAATATTTTTAATAGTTCAAGATAAAAGTGGTTCCATTATTCTTGAGTGGGAGGGAAGTCCAAGGATCAAGGAAACAGATTTTTTTTGTGTGTGTAATTTTTTTTCCTTATAGTTCATGTGCTAAGATCTCTGAGAGACCAGATTTGAAGACTGGCATGAAACAGCCTTTGCTGAGAGATTAGAACACATTGTAGCTATTGACCAGTGTATTACAGGGAAATTTCTCTGTGATCCAAAAAGGGTTATGAGTCCTTGGAAATTATCCAGCAGAGTTATGCAGTTTATTTAGGAAAGATGATCCCCCCAGTCTCCCCTCACATATACACAGTTTCTTCTAGCAATGTTGGGAGCAAACATATTCCTTGTTCTGACTAATTTAGCTATACAGAGATCCCAACAGAAATTAGCAAGATGAACCAGATGACGTCTTGAGATCCCCTCTAGCCTAATTTTCCTATTGTTTAGTATAAGTGCACATCTGATTCATACCCTAAGTCCCATATAAATTTCACATCACTTGTGTAAATCTATTTTTTGAAGTCTGCTGATGAGCTATAGCACATAATAATATTACAAAATTATGTTTGGTGTTTTCCCCTGTGGTCCTTCAGGTTGGTGCTCGCTGAGCAGCCCACACTATGACTCGTGTACATTTAGTGTGTTGAAACTGCAGTAAATTTAGGGTGGGGTGAAACCCACTAATACTTGCACAGCTTGTAGGAGACAGGAGGGAAGCACTGCGCCCTGTGATGGCTGTGAATTGCCCTCTACATAAGGGATGTGTTCATGTTGCCATAATTTGACTCTGCTCTGCAAGGCACACACAGGAACTGGAGGAAGTGTTGCACCTCTTCCTGGCAGAAGGTGTATTCTGCATGAAAAGTTGGGTAACAGTGAAGATGATCTGGTTACCCACACTGCAAGCTAAAATAAAGCCACTGCCCCTGGCTCTGTTGCTCCTACAGTAGCTACGCTGCTTCTGTGAACAGCTAATAGATCAATCAAAGTGGAAATATACATGGCTTTAAGGGTGCAGTTGTGAGGGTTTCACACTAGTTCAGACAACCTACGTGGTAATTAGTGCTCTTCACACTTAGGTTCATGCTGAACCTTTTCCAGCTGAAATCATAGGGGTGTTTCACCAAATTCAACAGTGGCCTTAGCAATCTGGCATAATAGTAATAATGGCATAATACTTAGCATAATAGTAACACACACATAGTAACAGAAAAATCAGGGGAAAAAATAAAAATAGTGTGGAATATCAAACTAGCATGTCCATTTTAAAGGTGAGTAGCTGAGTCACAGAGAGACAAGATCCTAAATTCCCAAAGGCAGGCAAGCAGTTAACTGAGGAGAGTACTTGCCCAAATTGGACAGGAAGTCAATAACAGGGCTTAACTCTGATCTCCTGACTTGCAGTCATCTTATGATGCAACTATAAAATCAAGCCTTTCCCCAGGGCTTCTCAGAAAAGGTGAGTGATTTCTGCCCCTTAGCAGACACTTGTGCAGTTCACCTGGCTGGACATCGGAGAGCATCAGCACCTGCAGCATCCCTCAGCCCATGGGATGGGGCAAGGAGGGCACTGCAGGAGCTCTGCACCCCAGAGTCTCTTTGTGGGGAGGTTGGACAATCTCTGTACCAATAACTGACTGACTTGTTGCTAGGGAACAGTTGGGAGGCATGCTTTTGATCTCCCATATGCTTACTACTAATAAATAAACAAATAACAATAATTACAACAAACCCCAAGCCTGTTGTATCTCCAAGATTAATTAATGATGAAATACAGCCGAAATTCTGCAAAAGAAGGCAGCAAGGTGGGTTAGATTTCATATTTTCCTGCTGTGTGTGGAAATGATGGTGGAAATTAACATTTCTTTTTCTTTCTTAAAATTTACCTTAGCTGGATCAGGTTAGTGGGAGGAGTGGGGGAGTATTCCCTTCACAGACAGAGGATGAGAATGCAGACAGTAAATCTCCCCATGCCAGTTTTACTCGCATCCAGTTTTTCCTGCCTAGTACAGTTAAGTTTTTTAGATACTTTACTTGCATTTCTAATTCAGTTATTCTTCTGAAATTTATTCAAAGGATTTATGCTTATGAAATTATAATATAATGCTGCCTATATGCCAATGAGCTGCAGGCAAAGAAAATAATTTTCTTCAATTTACAGTTATGAGGCTGGAAGAAAATGATGCCTTCTTATCACCTCTTTTTCTTTGTATGCCTCGGTATTTTTTTAAGTCTTCAGAAGGCAGGAGCTGATGATGAATTCTTAAGCAGATCACACTGATAATTGTATTTCAGAACTGTCAACTCTGTGAAGACTGTCCACGGAGGTGTCTCAGTTCACTTGAGCTATTTGTGTCACTGCTTCTCCAGGAACTCAGCCCTCAATAAAACCCAAATCACTGGGGATATTGTTAAGTCTTCTGAAAGGATTATTAGATCGAAGGAAAATTTATGGATGACACTTTGTAACAATTAATCAGGAACTGTTGATGAAGTTAAGTTGGTTCTTTATTCTTGAACAGAAAAAAAAGGAATACACAGCCCCTGTACAAATTGTCAAATAGCCTATTTTGTCACTCGGTTTGATTAATGGACTATTTGGAGTCCCCAAAAAGTCCTAGTACAAATAAAAAAGAATCATAAATATTGAATAAGCTCACAGCATGGTTAACCTTGACTATGTTTTGTAACATTCTTGGAGAAAACTTTGCTATTCAGAAAATAAATTGCTAAGGGGATTTAAAAAAAAATAAAAATTGGAGATTTTAGAAAATGTCACCTACCCAACCTTGTCATCCTGATTAGCCTGTCATGATAAATTAGCTTTAGTTAACTTAACAATCAGGTCAGAAACTGCTGCTACAGTACCACATTTTGCAAGTGGGGCTACACCTGGTCCACAAGAGGGGCACAGGATGGCAGGGAAAATACTCCTGCTCTTGGTGTTTTGTATGTCAGACAGTGCTGGGACTGCTAACAGGCTATTATCCTTTTGTACTGTAATTTATGGAAATGGAGCCCAAGGAGTGCTGAGAGCATGGGAGTCATGGTGCCATAAGGTTGCTTCTGAAAGGTTGGGCGAGAGATGTCCGGTGATCTGTGTATATGCAAATGATAAGACCAAAGCTTCAGCTGCAGACAACACAGACACACAGACACGCACACACAATCTCTCTCTCTCCCTCTCTCTCACACACACACACACTCATACACACACACACATTCATGCGTATTCAGGACACGCAGTTTCCATCTTTTCCTCCTGCTCCTCTGTCTCTCTATTTGCAACTCCTGCGCCCTCCTTCCCCCAGAGCTCCCCCCCACTGCTTGATGCAGCTGTTTAGTCCTGACAGGTCTGACCAGTCATTTTTGCTAACCTCTGATAGCATCTAGGTCACCGTGATCCCAAACTGGCTTGCTTTTGTTCTCAGTTAACAAGAAACACAATGCTATTAGTTTAGGCTGGGATTCCACAAAGCTCTTTAACTCCATGTGCTTCACTCTAAGAATGCAAGCAATTCCACTCTTCTCCTTCAGCAGGGCACTTAGATGCCTGCTTAAAGTTAAGCACATATGAAACATGCTTGGGCTGAATCAGGCCCTCACTGAGGAGAAATAGTGCCACTTTACATTTTGTTTAGTTGGCCCATTTTTCCAGCATGTGCCATATGCCAGCTCACTGCCCCATCTCAGATGGCATACATGCCATGTACTTGAAAGCAAGTCTCAGGAAGTGGGAGGGATTGAGAAATCTTTGCAACTATTTCCAATATCTCAACAATAATAAATGCTCATCATATTTGGTTGAATCTCTGAAAGTAACACAGGAATTCAAACAGGGGAATTGTTTTTTGTCTCATCACCTTCCGTTTGGAGCTCTAAATATTACTTTCTAATTTTTTTTACCCACACAATCCTCCATGATAACAGGTAGCCCTCTGCCTCCCACTGAAGAATAGCACTGCAGGATTAGAGAGGGCTGGGCTAGAGGTTGCACATGATGAATTGGACACCTGTCTAGGGAAACCAAGGTGCTGGCTCTGATTGCTCCCTGCTGCCTTCCATAGCCATTTGGTCCATGGTGGCCAAAGGGAAATGCTTTTCTCAGAAAGTCTGCCTCAAGAAGGTAGGAACAGAAATTTCAGAGATGGTTTGGTCCATTTTCATACTTGTATGTCAAATTGGTCATGCAGCATGTTGGAAAGAGCAAGGAAGCACCAAGTTTTCAAAGGCTCTTGGTATTTCTTTAGGATATACAGCTGAAAGACTCTTATAAAGTACCTTCATAATTATACATAATTATACCACTATGGCCTGTGATAAAAAAAAAATCCCATGGACATCACCAGCCTCATTACTGGGCCTCATACATAACTGGGCTGGGGTGAGGGAGGAGTTTTGTGGGAAAGATATCATAGAGCTTCTGCTGAGGAGGGTGCAGGTCAGCCAGCAGGCAGGACTTCCCTCCAGTGCTCTGCTCGGCCACACCACCTCCCTGGAGTAAAAACCCTGCTGAAGATACCTTCTTGCAGTTTTCTCAGCCAAGTGCAAAGCCAAGGTCCAAGTGATTGTTAAAGATGGAAAGGGAGGGTGCCAAGAGGACGGAGCCAGGCTCTTCTCAGTGGTGCCAAGCAATAGGACAAAAGACAATGGACAGAATCACAGTACCACAACGTTTTTAGGGTTGAAAGGGACCTCTGGAAATCATATAGACCAACATCTCTGCCAAGGCAGGGTTGCCTGGAACATGTTACACAGAAATGTGTGCGGGTGTGTTTGGAATATCTCCAAAGGAGACTCCACGATCTCTCCTGGCAGCCTGTTCCAGTGCTCTGTCACCCTCAATGTAGAGGAGTTATTCCTCATGTCGAGGTGAAACTTGTGTTTTAGCTTATGGCCACTGTTCCTCATCCCATCATTGGCCACCACTGAAAGGAGTCTGGCACCATCCTCTTGGCACTCACCCTCGAGATATTTACAGTCATTAATGAGACCCCCTCTTCAGTCTCCTCCAGACTAAATACGCCATTCTCACCGTCTCTCCTCATAAGAGAGATGCTCCAGACCCAAATTACTTTTGTGGCCTCCACTGAATCCTCTCCAGTAGCTCCTTGTCTTTTTTGTCTTGAGGGTCCTAGAACTGGACACAGTACTCCAGATGGGGCTGCACTAGGGCCCAGTAGAGGGTGAGGATCACCTCCCTCGACATGATGGCCACTCTCTTTGCAATTCATTTCATGATCCCACGGAAGGAATCCCTGGCCACACAGGGACACATTGCCAGCTCATGTCAACTTGACATGCACCACGGTTCTCAGGTCCTTCTTTACATGCAGGTGACCATGTACTGGAACAGGTTGCCCAGAGAGGGTGTGGAATCTCCCTCACTGGAGATATTCAAGAACCATTTGGATTTGATCCTGTGCAATATAGTCTAGGGGACAGTCCTCAAGAAGGGAGTTTGGATCAGAGTAGGAGGCTGGACTCACTGTGGTGCCTTCCAACCTTACCCATTCTGTGATTCTGTGAATTTTCATAGGAGGTGGGTGATTATCCTGGTTAAATTCCAGTCCTGGTAATTGCACCCTACCTGAAGGAATTCCTGCTGCTGATTCACCTGTGAAAGCCACAGTGGTCCTAGGCAGAGCCACTCAGGGTTGTCACAACAGGCTGCATAACTGGCTTTGGGATGGGGCTCTTGTTGAATTGCAGGGATCCTTGCTGATTTGTTGTGTGTGGGATTTAGACATTTACTAGGTCAGGGAGATTGAGTGAAACCGAACAGACTGTTTACCTCAGTTGTTGGCACAGCCACAGGAGAAAGAAGAAACTTGTGCTCCTTTTCCTGAGTCAGTTGAGTCTCTGGAGCCCATCTAGGATCCAGAACCTTCTCTGGATAGTGAATAATACCTTCTGTGTCAAATGTAGGTACTAAGAGTGCTTAGATCATGATCTGTTTTCTCCTGTAGGTGTCCATATGTCAAGTTTTAGATACTTTGAGGTAGTAGCATCAGGGTGGGAAATTGTGAATCAAATTCTGTGCCAACAGGATTCTCAGGCTGCAGAGCAGTGCCTCTACTCTCTGCAAGAGATCCTAGAAAATAAAGTAATGTACAAGAAAGCACTGCAGCTAGTGAGAAAGAAAGGCTTTCAGGTGTAGCAATTATGATGGCCAGTCAAGAACAGGGTGTCTGAGTTTTCTTGCTACATTTAATTTATGGTAAGCAGAACAGTTTCAAAAAGGGATATCTCTACTCAAAAAAAAGTCCCAATATTTTTGCGGTTAGGTCCCTCCTAAAAAGTGTGTGTTTGAATAACCTTGGAAGAAATTAATTTAAGTTTATTCCCTTCTTGCATCTCAGGTAGGTGCTCAGAGCACTTCCTTTTCAGGCCTACCAGTCTGGGTCCTCCACGGTACAAGGGAGGGATACCTTGCACACAAATGTCAGCATGGCTTAAAGGTAGACCAGGCATGTAACACCCTTGCAGTACCTGATGGTAGGGGTGTGTCTTGCAGAAAAGGACACATATATGGAGAACTTTCTGCCTGGAGAACACTACCACTGCTGGAAGACATGCAGTCCTGGTGCCTCTTTGATACTTTGCTGATGAGCAGAGGTTTGGAGATCTCAGAATTGGTGATTTTTCATTACCTATTCATGGCATGTTGAGTAAATATTGCAAGAAGTCTTCCAACATGTAAAGTCATAGGAAGGCTTCTCTTTGCAGCTCCTTTGGAGCAGATCAAAATGCTTTGCTTTCTAAAATAAACTCTTCTTAATGTCTTTTGTAAAGCTGGCAAAAGAATAAGATCAACCTCAGCCCGCATTTTCTTCTAACTTTCCCAAAGAGACATTAAAATAAAACGCCCTTTACTAAACATTAGGTAGGATTTTTCCTTTGATGACTCTCTGCTCCCAAAAGACAGCTCAAATCCAGGAAACATGAGGAAAGATTCATCCACTTGAAGGGTGCAGATTTCACTGTTATTGTTTGCCAGTGAAGGAACAACAATGCATAAGAAAACATGGATACTAAATAATGCTAATTGCATTATAAAGAGCACCAGGCATCCTATAAGAACTTGTTGCCTAAATGTGTCTCTAACAATTTATCAGCAAATGATCTTCATGCAAAAGAGCCAAAGCAATTAGCTAGGGGCTGGCTGAGCTCTGCACTCCTTTCACATGCTGTGTAGTAAAACAGACCACCAAAAAAATAAAAGTCCTGTATATCTCAAAATGCTAGGTCAGTGGTTCAGCTGTTTCACCCAGGTCGTTTCTGTGTTAATTTGCCATATTTTAGAAAGCATGTTACACATTATTCATTTTTTTACCTTCCCTTCTTTTACTGCCCCCACTATGGTTTGGCTATATGTACCTAAGGGTAAACCCCCTCCAGAAGTATTTGAACTGGCTAGAACTGGATCAACAAATAAGTTTCACCTGAAAGTGGACATATTCTCCAGGTTAAGGCTGATTTTTATTTATTTGTATTTTTAAGCTTCTTTGACCAATGGGTAAGTAAAAACCTAACAATGATAATGAGATAACATTGACTTACCCCGCCTGTTTCAGTTTTATTTTTTTGTGATTTTTAGTTAGTTCTTTCATTTAATCTAACCCTTACACCACCATCTGATTTTGAAGATATCAGGAGAAAAGTAAATGGCAGGTACATGTTTTTTTCCCTTTTAAGAGGTATTGAAATTTTCTGCACTAGGATAACACCTGTGGGTCAAGCCACTCTGAGCTGTGGATAACTGCAGACTGGGAGTATTGTGAAGATGTGACTACAGATTCGCTTATACTTCTTTCCAAGAAAATGTATGTAAGTTATAGTGGCTGCTTTGTGTTTTTATAGGCTGGAACTCTGTTATTCATGGGATGTGGAGTATAACAGTGATTCTGTGTTTTGACTCTTTAATTCTTCTGTAAATGCGGAAAGAGGAGAAAGCAATTTGGCTCTTGTTCTCCACAGATGGGAAGATATGGTCTTTGATCTTAATGATAGAACTCGTAATCAAATGTTGGTTTCCTGGCTTTTAATGTGTGAATGAGTTGAAAGATGCTCTCGACTAGGTTAACAAGCCATGTGTAGTGGGTGAATGATGCTTTGTGTAGCTCATTCTCGACACATTTATGATATAAAACAAATGCATGAAGGTCTTTTGATCCGTGAGCTAAGGCTGCCTATGTTGACAGAGACAAGGCAGGAGTATTTGGTGGTTTTGTAAAGTATCCACGTGCACTATTGTCTCCCTGACTTTACTCTGGTTTTGGTTATCTTTCTGTTTGTTATGTACAGTGCTTTCTGTTAGAATAGTGTTAATATTCACTTCATGTGAGCTTCACTGTTACACCTCCCCTGAGTGGAAATAGCACAGTGAAATATTTTTAAACCTATGGTGCCTACATTTGGGCTTGGGAAAGGATAAGGCAGCTCTTATGGCCATGCAGCTGCATAAAACTTGCTTATTTCCTCTTTATCAATGAACGGCACTGAGTGCTCAAGGAATTCAGCAGCTGGATCTTGCTTGGAATTATATGTGAAGGAGGATCCCCCTTCTTGTCATTTTATTTATCATTAACAGCCATTTTAATTTCTTCCCAGAGGCAATTATACTGATATCACCACATATAAATCAGAAATGACACTGTAGTGGTTATATTATGTCGACTGGGCATCACCTAATTTTTAAGTGGCATTCTTGCCCCATCATTGTGATTATATCCCTTTCTAATAAGTAATGTAAGAAAAGATCTACATAATGGGAAAACATACATATTAATATATTCAATGACAAACATGTTAACTTTACATATTAATCATGGTAAACAGAAGTCATGTTTTACATTTTTCCTCTTCAGTACACTGTTCTCTTGACAGCTTGCTTTCCCTCTGGTTCTATTCTTTCCAGTCTTGGTGTACATTCCTCTGCCTCTGGTCACCCTGTTAGTTGCAGAAGGAGAAGGCAGGTCACATTCGCCTGGTTAAAAGGAAAAAAAAGGAAAAAGCAATGTTACTGGATAATGCAATATTGCTGCTTTCCTCGCTGCATTCAGGTCTGCATGAAGGGACTCAAATATGTGCAATAAACATATGTGTGTGATAATGAGATTGTTGGTGGAAAGTCATCTTGAAAAGACAAGGAGCAATTAAGCTTGCTTACTTATACAAGTTAGAATGACAAGATGCCAGTGCTGGTCCCTCTCATCCATATAATAGGGTTCTACTTCCCAGCTCAGCTGTATTGGGAGAAGCATTTCCTGTCAAACCTCTGCCATGACTCCACCATAAAGCAATCTGCCTTCCTCCCTTTCATACACCATTCATTCTCACACTCGCATCACTGTCCTGATTTCAACTGGGTATAAGAATAATATAAGAATTCAATATAAAGTTTTCATATAACTGAGTATTTATTTGTACTGGTGTACTCTCTCGTCCAATTTTAATTGAATACTTAAAGATGTCAGTGGGGAGATGTGTAGGTTGCTCACAAATGCTTAATAAAGCAATGTGTGGAGTCAACAAATAATGCACCTTTCTTTTGCTATCTTGAAGATTTAGATAGGATATCTTGGATGCTATTGACAAGGAGAGAAGTGTGGAACAATGGGAACATATGATAGTGTTAGATAACAATAGCTATCCTTATGCATCTTGAATTGAATGATGAAGCCATCAATTAGAGAAATAGCCCTCTGAGTATATATCATTGACAAGATGAATACCAGTACATTGCATTTCTGGATGGAGATCTCAGTGATCTGTAATTCAGAAAGGCAGCAAATAGTATATACAGTCAAACTAATTCTATTACTTTGAAAATCAGAAATATTTCACACATTTTTTTTTTGTGGTTTGCTTTTTTAGCTACAAGACTCTCAGACACTGAAGGTATTTGTACTTTATATTAATAACTTAAATAGTGCTTTCTCAGTTAGTATTAATATGCCATTCTTCTTCACAGTAAACATATTTAGTGGACCCTTTCAGGGCTTAAAGGAGCATGAGGAGCAGTTCTTTCTAATTGCTGTCTAGGTTCTTTATTCTTATACACAAGCATGGGGATCCATTCACACCCTATGAACTCTGTTACAGTCCCTCTCCACAACAAGAAGCAGACCTGACATACGCTCTATGCCATAGCCTCTACTTTCAACCTAAATTGTCTTGTGTTTTCTTTGGAATGTCTGATAGTTTCTATCCCTTCTGCATCTTCCTGCTTTGCATGGTTTTTTGCTTGGTCTTTGGGTGGGCTTTTTAGTGTTGTTAATTTTTTTGGGTTTGTTTATGATTTTGTTTAGTTTCTTTGTTTTGTTATTTTTTTTAATAATTATTAGTGTTGTTTATAGTGGGAAAGCAACAGTTAGAGACCAGTTCTTACAGTTTCCAGTTATCAGTTTAATTTCTTTTACTTACATTTCAAAGTGAGAAAATATTCCATCATCAGGGCCAAAATTTATTCTTGGATCTTTACATAGGTACCAAAAGGTACAGCAGCAGCATTAGGGCAATGAAAATGTCTCTGTAGGAGAATACAGAAAAAATATAAAGAAAGACTGTAATTAACAGAGTGTTTGACTAACTATAAAATACAATTAAAGGAATGAAAACCAGTATTCATGACCATTATCTGTATTATTATTATTATTTTTGGTTGAGCTTTTTTTTAACATGGACTCCTTTGTGTGAAATCAGCTTTATGATCTAAATGTTTAGGTCCTCTTCATGTTTGTTTGCTTGTATGCAGAAGGTCATTATATTAAAAAATGGATCCTACCAGGCATGCCAGTGATTGTTGCAGTGAAGAATTTCTAGAGCCTTAGGGGATAAAAAAAGAGTCACTGCCTTTCCCAGAAGCATCTGAAAGGGCTAATGAAGTTTGGTGGATCTCGAATGTATTGACAACATATGGCCTGATGAGAGTAAGAAAAAGCTCAGGTTTTTCAGGAAAACAGCAGGTAAAAGAAATTGGTGTAGCTTTCCTTCTAAATCTAATCAAATGAAACCACCTACAGGCCAATATGCTTCTTGAGTGCATTTTGCCCTGGAAATAGTGTTGTATTATCACCCAAAACATAAATAATGCAATAAAAGAAAATGGTTGATGTCTTCTTAATGAGCTATTGTTAAGGCACCCTTCGCTCTTATCTCTTTTCATAGCCTGATGCAAAAAGCAGCATCCAGTGGTCGAGAGCGTATTTTGAGTGCTGCTAGGAGAGTACAAATGAGAAAACAGGTTTAATTAAACAATTATACTGCTTGCTGCATCTAGAGGTCCGGGTAGTTTGACCAGCTGTGTTAGGACACCCTGTAATTTGGAGGAATTCTCTGTGCACTGGCACCATAAATGTACTGCTATCAAAAGGACGGTTAATAATCTAAAGTTGGCTGTTAACATTGCTGGAGCTGGTGTCTATAATTTCAGTGAGTGACCTGAATGACTCTGCAATGAAAGACTGAAATGTCACTCTCCTCCTTTACTTTGTTTGCCTTGAGCAAAGACTGCTCCAGATTGTGTACATCCACCGAGGTCCAAATGATGAAAGGGCAGTGCATAAGTGTGGATTCAAGGCTGAGTTAAATCTCACTGCTCTGGCAGAATAGCAGGGAACATGAGGAAGAGGGTATGGGTGAAAAATAGGATGATCTGGAGCAGCTTCCACCGTGGCTATCTTTTCCCATCTCTGAGTAAGTAAAAGTGAGCCTGGCTATAGGGACCTGGCTCTCCCTTGTTCTCTTAGCTGCTAGATACAAGTAAATCAGACCTGATGCCTGTAGCTAAAGGCAAAGCAAATGGTTTCCATTGCCCAGGTATTTATTTTGCACCTGCTGCTGTGACATCTGTGTAATAACAGTTGCATGTGAGAAAAGGGAGTCTGACCTGACTTTGAGTATTTCATTGCTTTTTTTCTTTTCATTGTGCTGAGTGAGCAAGCATGCAGAGAACTCATATTCTTCATGGGAGGTAGAATTGTAGAATCATTTAGGTTGGAAAAGACCTTTAAGATCATCAAGATGCCACAGACCATCCAGCTGAGACACCTGTGGAGTGGCAAGTGCAAAGACCTTTACTGTCAGGAATCTTAAACCCTTGTTTCCGATGTGCCTCATTGGTACAGCTCAGATACAGTAAAGGAGTAAAATACTATCAGTAAATTTCAGAAAGTTCAGTATTTGCATTTCATTTGGAAACCTATGACATTTTGGCATATTTTCACTGGAAGGCCAGAGCAAGGCTGATTGAAGATCAGTGTCAGCATTAAAATATACAAGGTATGGAGAGTTGGTGCACTTCAGAGCAAAGCCAGCCTGCCAGGCACAGAACCAGGGCAAACCTGGGACACAGAATAGGACTGTTAGGGTTGGTGTTTTTTTTAAATACAGTGTTGAACAAAGAGATTAAGTCACCCAGAACACTCTGAAACTGTATCTTCTTCTTGGAGTGACACAGGTTCTTAGAGCAAATATGCTTGTTTTCAGAACTTCGTTCATATTGCCTGATGTACAAGTGTCAGGACTGGGAGTTGTTCAGCCTTTCCACTTACAGTGTGGCAGATAGAAAGGCACTGGAACAGCACCATTCTCTGTATTCTCTCTGGTACAGTGTAGATAGTTTTCAAGGACCAAGAAACATTTTCATCATTTGGATAAGCATGGATGTTGGTTGTACTCTGGCAAAATTATGATGAGAAGCTCCAAAGAAATCTAAGCCTGAGTGACCATTCACCTCCAGCCTTCTTGAAGGCACTATCAACATCTTGTTTACTGAAAATGTTAAAAGGTACTGCTGCCATTTATATATGACTGGTAAAGTTCTGAGTCTGTCTCTGGAAGGAAAGAAATAATTGCTTTCACCTTCCCACCTTACATTGTCTGTAATTAGTTGAAAGTGTGACATAATGTCAGGAAGATGGAAGAAAATAATCTAGAAAGCAAGAACACTGGCATTAGTGCTCACTGCAGTATATCTGTGAAGCACTTCTGTTAGATTTAGGACTATATCTGATTTACATGGTGGGGGGAAAGCCTGAACTCACCTGAGATGAAGCACAGACTTTGGCTTTCCTCCAGTCACCCGAACACACACTATCAACATCCTTTTTTCTTTGTTTTTGCCCCTGTTAGATACAACCCTTGTCTCTACAGCATCTTTTATCTACAGCCCACCACTCATCTTCCAGGGCTCTAGTTCATACCATGTAGCCCAATGCCGAAATGTTTTGTATTGCTGCAATTTCAAGTTAATGGAAAAGGAGGAGTATTTGGCTCTTTCCCCTTTGTGCCATGATATACATTTTGTGACTGCTGAACGTGGCAGTTTTTCACAAACAAGAAAGGAAGAAATGCCAAAAAAGTTGCCTCATCACATTAGCAGAATGAGAGACACTGCAAATTAAATCACACAGGTGGAAAAAGACCTTGGTGGTTTGTTTTGGCTTTTTTCCCCCATGTAGCTAGAAAAGATCTTACACATTGTGAAGAAAAATTGTCTGTTTCTGTGGTAAAATGTAACTGTATATGTTTGCCATAAATCTACTCAAATTTTGTTGCAGAACATATAGGCAAAACTCTGCTTTATTAGGTTTACATATTTTACAAGACGACTTGACCTACCCCCCACTGAAAAGGGAGAGAAAAGCCTGTAACACTTCCAGCAGCCTCCCTCTCTATTATTAATTTCACCCTTTACATTTTGTTGGCAGTAGGGAGGGAACCAAAGAGAAAGAGGGAGAATGGATAGAAAAAGGAGTTATCAAGTCAGTCAAGACTGTGACTTACAGGAGTGAGGGGAAAAGCTGTTTTTTTGAACCAGGATTGACAATAATCTGTCCCTCACAGTCTAATTTATTTAGAGAATACCTGGGAACTGGAGGGTTGTCTTTTTAGTAGTTCCTCCACAGCAAGGTTTTCCTTTACCTCCACCCATCATCCAAGAGCTCAGAGTTTGCAAAGCTGCTGCCATTGCCACCATAGTTCTTAAAACACCATTGACTGCACACTCTGAACTGAATTTCTCAAGACTTTGGGAGTTATCTGGAGGCCCTGGGAAATTTCACTACAACTTGAGGTTAGGCAGGTCTTTGCGTTAAAACTGTTTTTTTCCAGCAGTATGAACACACACACAGAAACAAGAGCCAGTTTCTCCTCAGAGACTGTTTTACACTGTTTCAAGAGTGTTATTCTTGTTCCTCATCTACATTCCCAGGAGAGGAAACCGAGTCAATATCTCTCTTATTTGTAGGCAGTTGTGATAGCAGATTGAAGTTTCCCAGCTCAGTAAGAAGTCGAATGATCCAGTAACTGACTCTGCATCTCGATTACTGAGGATACAGGAAAAATAATATATGTTACCCACTTTCATCTGGCTACTGTTGCCACACTCTATTCAGGGAGGAAAGGTACATTACACTCCTTGTATGCAGGGGTTATTTTGGAAATAACACAATTCAAGGAGAACCCCTCATTAGGGGCAAATAAGCTAGGTGTTTCCAGCATAATTCTTGCTTAATGTTATGAAATGGCTTTCAAAACTCTGGATGCAAATAAAACTTCCCAATAGGCTGCCAGGAGCAGTCATGCCAATAATGCCATGCCAACGTGAATGAAGTTGGAGTGTTTTTCTTTGTAGCAATCAGACATGCCGCACAATGCATTTCTGTGGAGTTCTCTTTCTTGGGTGGTTGAAATCACTTGGCTGGCAGCCTTGTGCCTCCCAGCTCACCTGAGGCATGCTGTAATCAGCCAGAACCGCACTGCATGTCATGTCTTACTGCTTCCAGAAAATATACAAATTTCCTTTCCTTCTATTCCCTTTGTGAATGAGTCCCTTAGGGGTATGGTTTTAAGACAGCGCAAAAGAAGCTTTTGCACAGATCCCGTAACGCATAATCAGATTTGTGTCCCTGCCTACTTTCTCTGAAAATGAACCCTAGAACAGCAGAAGTGACTTGGTCTGGCACTCGCTTGGTCCTTTTGACCTCCCTCTTGTGACAGAAGAGAAAGACTTCCCCCTCCTTTTCTTACAGAAAGCCTGGAGGGTAGGTTTTTATGATGAGCTGTCTGGTCTTGCAGTAAACAGAGACATTTCTTGAGGTTTTTAGAGTCATCAGCTCCAGTTCTGAAGAAAGATACAGTTGTTCAGCACTTCATGGGATAAAGTTGTCTTAAGAGTACAGGTGCAATGAGTCTGCATATCCTCTGACAGAAAGCTTGAATGCAGAGTTTTTGCTTCAAAATAACATCAGAAACCACTGTAAGTCCCAGAGAAGTAACTGCTTATGACAGATAGAAAAGTCTCACCTGCAGAATAGGTGCCAAGAGCTCATGTTCTTTCCAAGCCTTTTTTTGTTATTACTGCACCCTGCAGTATTCGGTGAAGTGGCTCAGTGAAAATTCCCCTACAAAGACTCATGTAAGCTTCTTGTACACAGCCCATTTTTAATGTGTTTTTTTTTTTTTTAAGACCTACAAAAAAAGACAGAGAAAGGACATGCTATAAACCACCACCAAAACCTCTGGGCTGTTATGGATTGTGGGAAGGTTTCTTTCAGTCTGCCAGGATCCATGCTGAGTGCCTGGGGAGCTGAAAACTGCTCTTGTCCTGTGATAAAGGCTTTACATGAAGCAGGCTCTGCTGGAGGCACAGCAACTTACAACTTGAGTTGAACCAGCACTACCAAAATGCCCCTTACAACCAGCATGAATTGATGTCAAAAATGTTCCTGCCCTGTAACCTAAGTAAAGATTGTGAGTTAAATGGGGAAATATACATTGGAAAGTATAGCTGAGATCAAGGTATTGTGTGCCTAGGCCATGTACACGAATTCTGTTGTCTCTCACTGAGAACCAGCAGGCTGTACCTCACAGTTTCTTGGGTTTTGCCTCGGGCCTGGTCTAGATGAACTTCTGCACTAGTAAAACACAGCAAGTGCAGTAAGTGTTTACCCCCTTTGACGTTACCATTTCATCTGGTCTAATAAGATCCAGCTTTTATTTATGTGTGTAGCTGAGCCTGTGAGAGGTAGGAAGAACACACCAGCTGGGGAGGAAAAAGGAAAAAGAAAAAAAATATTCCTGGGTACCTACCCAAGGAGTTAATGTATTGGGGCATAAGTGAAGGAGTTAAAACACTATGCAGGTACAGATCCTGTGGCAATTACAAATGTTATTGAAATAAAAACCAGAAACAGGAAGCCAAAAAACAGGTCCCTAAGGCAGGCATCTGTCTTAAATGATATCATTTGTCAAGTTTCCAGCATTTTGTGGTTGTGAACACAAAAAGAAGTTCTGTTACACTAAGGACATTACATACTCATTAGTTGGAATGTTCCTGAAGTACATAATACAGGATTTTCATTTAATAAGAAGCAGCTACTTGCAACTGCATTGCACAAAAAACAAATTCTGGGCACGCTAATTGCCATTCAAGGATGTTCTACCTAATTTTTGACAGGTTTTTCTTCCCCTCCCCCCTTAGACTACACTGTAAAAATTGTAAGCAGATTCTATTACTAATGTTTTAAAATCTTTGGAGAATATTTTTTTATTTCTGAAATCTGAATTTCTTCAGTCATGAATTATGAATATTTTAATGCAGATTCTAAAGAACAAAATTAAAAAAAAGTTATCTACAGAAATATTGTCGCAAGAAGTGGAGTAGTAAGAAGGCAAAATACATACACATACATATACATCTGTGTCTCTTGGTACAATAACTCTCCAAGTCACCCCCTTGCCCCATCTTGAAGAACAAACCTAGCTTTAATTAATTGATTTAGTTCCTCTATCTGAACACTATTAGTGCATTAGTTTTAACTAATATATAAACTTCCCCCTTCCTGCCCTGCCAATGACCTTAAGCTTCACATGGTAGGAAAGCCACTTGCTGTAGAATAGAAAAGTAATTTATCCACCATGATTGTTCAGCCCTGGCCCTTCTGTAAAACAGCAACTGACAATTGTGCTGTGTTATGGATGGTACATTTGTGGTATGTTACAATAGTGTGCAGAGCATCAAACTCACTTCCCTGAACACTGCATGTAGGGTTTGAAAAGTGATTGTAGAGAGAAGCGACCACTCGTTGAGCGATGTCCCTCCATTTCCAAATCTTTTTTTTTCCAAGTAACTCCCCCATTTTTTTAATTTCAAAAGAAAGATCAGTGTTATTTTCTCAGTTTAAGAGCAGTATGTAGTTTTCCATTCATAAAAGTATGTCATAAAAGTAACAATGAAAAAAGAAGTTACATTGCTTTTATTTTACCTGGGATTTCCCTGCTTCTTTCCACATTTCAGCATTTAGCATATTCCCTCAAAACATAATAAATTTCTATTCTGTAGCTTAAGGGATCCATCAGTTAAAATGTTAGTCTTTCATCTTTATTACCCTCCCATTAAAATGAAAGAAACCGGGACACACTTCAGTTTAGAAGAAGCAATTTAGTTGGTAATGTCCTTACTACTCAAGTCTTTACAAAGAGAGAAAGTGCATTATTGCTTATATTTCACACATCTATCTGCATAAGAAGCAACTAAAGCTTTCAGACACATACGATATTAAATTTAATAATATTCTTTGATTAGATTATTTTATTACAACATTTTTCCATTACTAGTCATTTCCCGTACACATTTACATTCATAAAACCTGCAGGTTTTTCTTTGTTTGTATGTGTTTATATGTATTCATAAAGCAGGGAAAAGATTTTCTGGTTTGCTACAGCTGTTAGATTTGAAAAGAACAGATTAATAACTAGCCACCACGTAGGACTAGGCTTTCTTGTACACTGCACCAGTAACCCTTTGCTATAATGAGGACACAAAGAGGCTCACATCAGGCTGCTCCTCTTCTTCATAACTCAAAAGCGTCACAGTGGCAATAGCCTCTAGTGCTATTTGTCTTTAGTGCAGTTGTGACACTTCGGCATGATCCATAATTTGGCAGCTATTTACCGTGACATTTCCCTTCAGCGCAGCCATAACATTCAGTGAAGCCATTATTTGGTTCCATTTACCATATAAATTGTATTGTCGTGCATGCATGCTAGCAGCTACATTAGGTACCTGAAAATGAGTAAATCTTGTAAAATAGATACTAACAGCTATTCAGCAGAGAAATTTCTTTACTCCTCAGACAGAAGTAGGAATATATATATAATATCTGCAAACACTACTGCAAACTTTTCCTTGAGAGATTGCAATTATCTGCATTTACGTGACACAGTAGTTATTCATATCTATTTACTAAATATACACTTTATGTGTATATACATTACACACACTTGCACGCATATAAACATACAGTGAGCTATTGCTTGGTAGAAACCAAACTTGATTCAAAAAGGTATTAGGAGAATCCAGCATAGCAATTAAGTAGGAAGCATATCTGTAAAATGTGCTGAGGGTTGCAAGCCAGGAGAGAGCGAGTGAGTACGTGTGTGTCCATGTGCGCATGCGCATGCACACATGTGACAGACTCAGGAAAAAAGCCAGCTCTTCATCTAGTTCTTTGTTGTTTTTCCATGGAAGCATATGTGTGTAGGGAAGGGAAATTCAGTTATTAGCCTCAGCAAACAATGCCAGATTCCTCTGTAGCAAATTCATTTGGAAAGGTAAAATTAGGATGTAGTGCTAGCAACCACATCTCAATGAGCTGCTATTATTAATAGTATTATTATTTAAATCCCTGCTCTCTACATATAGTATACTTAGTACTTCCAAGGCAAATGTATTATTATTTTTAATCATTTAAGTCCCCACTGTGCACACAGCTTTTAATACACCTTTTTTGCAAGCATATTAAGTGTATTGTTATTAATCCCTTGCTGTGACTCTACAGTATTTCTTTTCCTTGTATGTTCAATGTCCTATCATCATTTAAACCTCTCAGTGTGTGCATGCCATATACATTTTCCTAGGCATCTAATATTTAAACATTATTTAAATCCATCATAGCTTACTTATTCAAAGGCAGCCCTGCTCCCACAACTCTAAGTTTGCAGAAAATACTTTTAAATAAAGAGAAGTTGAGTTTTTTCCCCCTGCTGCAAGTCAAAATTCATTATGAAACTCATCAAAAAGGCCTTATCTGCATGTTTAAGAAATTCTCTGCGCCCTCTCTCCATTGATATTAAACTGCTCTCTTTCAGCAATTTAAAGCATAGAAGTTGTAAAAAAAAAATTTACTTCTTGATTCCTTATTCATTCATGGAAGGGTTATCAGTTTGACCCTGAACTACCCTTTAACATAAACATTTGATGAAAAAGACAATTCCAATGACCATAGCCTAACCTAAACACCAAAAGGATTATGAAATTTGTACAAAATTGGCAATCCAATTTATGCATATAACAAATGTAAGCCTTTTATTAATGCTGTGATCAGTATGAAAGTGGTAAACAACAATCTGAAGCCAAAATTAAAATGAACAACATGTCATATCTGAATATATATGTGTGAAACCTCCAAAGGTTCCTCTCTTCCCCTGTTTTGACCAGTGAAGAAGCCTGGGGCAGTTGCATTATGCAATGTTATATATGAAGTAACATATAAAAAGAAAGTAGAATGTATGTCCAAACAGAATCTTGTTACAGGAAGAATTTTTTATGACAAAAACATATGGAATTCACTGCCTCAGAAACACAAAATCTATTGAACTGACAGTGATCAACACATCTGAAAATTGGGCCACTTGAATGGTTTTGACATTTGACTGCAGGAATTTAATTTGAAAAAAATTGTTACTCATGCAACACTTCTGTACGTATCACAGACATAACCAATTGTGATTTTTAAAATTTTGCCACATATATCCCAAACAACGCTGGGTTTTTTAAGAAGCATTTAATTACCAAGGACTTCACCTTATCACTGAACAAGAAAAGACATCACATGCCTAGGAATAAAATGCTGAGAACTTTGCATGCTCTGTATGGTACTTGAGTGTTTGCATCCTTCTAGCATTCAGCTGGAAGGCCAATATACTTTTCTAATTATGCGAAACACAAACACAGCACAATATTTGCATTATCAGAGATGAAAGGGGAAATATGTTTCTAACAGCAGATCTTACTTAAAACAAAAATCATGGTGGTTTGAGGTTCACCTTGAGTAAAAGAGAAAAATGGTCACAAAGACTGAATCCATTTCGCCTTTCCGCAAAATCCACCAAAGTGAAACTAAACCAAGTAGTCAGACATGGCCCAAGAAAGGGACAGTTCTCCACCATACACAGCTCTTTATGATGCTAATGACATATGTACTAAAAATTTACATTAAGAATGCACTAAATCAAAATAAAAAAGTATTTTTCTGTTTGCGTTACTGAATGAAATGCATGTTTTCCTGTGTTACAATCAAAAATGTTATGTACAGTCAGCCTTCAATAATGCCCTAAAATAAAATTTACCCTGGATTTTTTCCTTCAAGTCCTAGACATTGTCTGTCTATCATTATGTTCATTATGAGGCATATGATCTTAGGACATTTCCATCTCTTCAACTGCATACAAATGAATGTAATTTCAAAAGATGTGGCAATATTGGCCTTTAAGATCTTAAAAGTTTGCTATGGAAAAAACACGTAGACCAAGCAGTTTCAAGTATTTTATTGTGGAAAATATTATGCTTCTAGCTGAAATTCCCACTGTATGCCATTAATAATATCCACTAGGTGAGGAAGAGTTTTTGAAACTTTACAAAACCCTTTAAATGCACCCACTAGAAAATCTGAGGCTGAGCATCAGTACGTGTATCAGGTATTGTGACTATAGATTTAAAATGGTCCTGCTATTTGTAACAAGGCTTCTGCAGAAGCAGTATTTGGTAAAAGCAGAAGTAGCAGGAAGATTATGGGAAGTCCCTTCAAGAATGATCACTCAAATAACTCTGAAGAACTGAAAAAGAGCTAGACAGCAAGAAACATGTAATTATGAATAAATGCCACAAATACTTAAATAGCTTTTAAAACTTTATTTAATTTTAAAAAAATATACAGGGCCTGAACACACATGAACATGGCTCAAAATCCCATTCCAAATTCCAATAATCTTTAAATACTGACTAAAGGGGAGACTGGACAATAAACAGCAACAGCGGAAAATGAAAAGGCAACAAAATGAGACTACTGCAACTTATAGTTAAAAATTTAAAAGAAAATTGTGCAGTTGTTTATAGTTATGAAAGACAGGATTAAAAAAAAAAAAGCCAAGTTGCTTAATATTACTGACATGTCAGAATTGGAGGATAAATTTCTCTGTGCAACCAGTCAAGGAATATTACTATGATCCATGATGCAACTGAATTATGATTATCGTGTTTGTGACAGAAAATCAAGTGCATTTTTTCCCCAGAAACTTCAAAAGATTAATAGAGCAACCCAAAGATACAACTCTTTACTTATTCTTGTTCTAACAATTTTATTTTTAAATCAGGGAATCAAAATTGCTGAAAGATTTTTTTTTTTCTGAGCTGAACTGCATATGAAGTCTTATCAAATCAGGCTGACAGACTAAATCTGCCTCTGCATCAAGACTTATTCTGTCAAGAACAATGTTCTTGTCTCACACTAACCAAAGTGACAGTATCAAACACAGGCCCATTATGTCCCTGCTACAGCCACTGATTTAAACACTTTTAAGGAATTAAAAACAAAACAAAACAAAAACCCAACAAACCCTTCCCTTTTTATCAACACTTTAATGCTGTTTTTAATATAATATCCATTACTAAGCTTAAAAAAAGAAATTGTTTCTAGTAAATCTGAGGCATAAAGTGCCCATTTTCTCGCTTCTGATTTATATCATTGTTCTGTTTTTACAGCTTACTGTTGACAGAGTGAGGTAATTCAACTACAATTTTTCCAATGTTTTTTCCCATGTACATGTAATCTACAGCACGGAATACAGATTCCAAGCCAGTGAACTTGCCCTCCAGAGACATGTCTCCAAAGTCCACCTCACAAACCAGGTCTCCTCTTTCATACATCTTGAGCAAATGCTGCAGAGCCATTTTGTAGTCAGAAAGGTAATGGTTCAAGAAGAAACCCCGGACACTAGCAGACTTCCTCAACAGTTTTGCTGGCAATAACTCTGCTTTAATGGGCTGGAGGCCAGTGGGGTTTTGGTAGCCAGTGATAAACCCAATAACTATCAGGCACCCTTTGATAGCCAAGGCATTGAGAGCCAAGTCAAACATCTTTCCCCCAACAGATTCATACACCACATCTACACCATCGGGATAGTCCTTCCTTAGCACAGATTCGACATTTTCAGTTTTATAGTTGATGGTACGGTCACAGCCAATGGATTTCAGAAAGCCACCCTTTTCATCACTGGAGCAGGTTCCAATTACATGGCATTTTGCCTTCTTTGCAAGCTGCACAGCGAACTGACCCGTTCCTCCAGCTGCTGCTGTCACCAGAACCTTCTTGCCTTCAGACAGGTCTCCCAGCTCTTTCAAACTGAGATACGCTGTTGCACCACTTACCATTAAAGTGAGAAACTCGGGTTTCACTGAGGGTAGAGGTACTGCTTGTCTGGCAGACACAACTGTGTATTCAGCAAAGGAACCTGCTTTCACGTAGGCCACAGCTTGACCCACTGTGAAATCTGCACTAGCACTGAGTCCTAGTGCTACCACTTCACCAACACCTTCAAAGCCTATATCAAAGGGGGGTTTAACTGAGGCATCATATCGACCAGCTGAGTAGTTTATATCGGATGCATTAATGCCGACAAATCTAGAAGAAAACAAAAATGTATTAATGACATTTACTCCTTTCCAAGTTTTCATTTTGTGAGAAACCTTATATTAAATTTGTGGGATAAGTACAAGATTTGTACTGATTATCTGTATATTTGAATAATGAGTACATTCCAAAGATTACTTTCATCAGACTTTCATGTTTCCATTCTGTTATTCTAGAATTACAGACAAATTTTCTAAACAAAAAGAAACAACAAGAAGCCGTAAAAAGTAAAACCCAAACCAAAAACTAAACAAAACAAAATCCCTCATATTTTCCTTAGGTCCACTTGACCAAGCTAAACAAGCTAAAAATAAATCTGTAAAAGATTAAAGCATGAAAATTAATTGACCACTTCACACAAGATGTGAAGGCACAGAAGAATGAAACATGCAGAGCGGTAAATATGTGGATTCTGGCAACAAATTTATATTTTTGAATATAATAATACTGTTAATGACTAATGATCATATTAACTATCGATGTCATTTGCAAGGTCACGTTACTGTAGGCAAGTACTTTTTAATTGATGGAGTCACTACAGCAAATTTGCCTTTTGATGTAGCTAATGTCAATGTTAAAATATTTTTCTTTATATAAATTACT
Source organism: Cinclus cinclus (assembly GCF_963662255.1). Lineage (NCBI taxonomy): Eukaryota > Metazoa > Chordata > Aves > Passeriformes > Cinclidae > Cinclus > Cinclus cinclus. The sequence goes on along the minus strand of NC_085046.1, from coordinate 94,064,357 downwards.
TGCAACAAATCAAAACAACCTTGCATAGAAGGAGCAAAATTGTAAAACTGAATATCAAGTCCTACTGACCTCTAACAGGTGAAAATGGATGGCAATTTTTTTTGTTGTTTTTAGGGAAAGATAAAGACATTCTCACAAGTCGATTAAGCGCTAGGAGATAATGCCTAGAACAAAGTTATGATCTAGCTTAAATGCAAATGCTATTTTTTTTTAAAGTAACTATCTTTACACAGGCAAGAGAAGAGAGACTGGGGAAGGCTCTGCTAGCCGGAAAATGCAAAAAAGAAACATGAAACAGCAAATGCCAAGACTGCTACTATGTGTGGATGTGACAATCTAAAAGGTGTACTCGACATCATGCAAAAGCTGCAGAAGTAGGCAAAGAGTGCACTTTAATTGTTGCAGTTAGCAACAAGCTCAGCTCGTATGTGCGTGTAGTTTTAAATTGCTTGCACACAGAGAGAGAAGAACTAAAACCGCTTTGCACCTTTTAATATTCTTCATTCTTTGCAGCATGGGGTGCTTCAAACTTTCGCCAACTTTATGTATAAAAAGACGCGTAAGCGTAAACATATCCATGCAAAAAAGAGGTAAAAGTGACTAGCTCTCGGTAATCCTGCCTTTAACTCGCCGCTCTGCCGCAACAAAAAATTACTACGTCTTGCTCTCAGATACAAAAAATCTTCTATTATCCAGCTTTGCAGTGACTCCCGTAGAGGAGTGCTAAAAGATGTACAAAAAATTGGTAACGGAGTTGCAGCTTCCGAGGCAAACCGTGTCCCTCGGGCGCTAGGCGAGACGCGCCGGCGCTGCACCAGCCTCCTCCAGCTCTTACACCTCAGCTTCGGGGGAGAGCAGCGGAGGGTGAGAGCCCGGTGGAGAGGCGAGGCTCTCGGTAGCTGCGAGGCCAGCCCGGGGCGCCCGCTCTGCCCCCAGCCCCAAGGGGTGTCCCGGCTTCCCGCTGGGCTCAGCCTCCCTCCCCACGCTCCCGGCGCGCGTCTGCCCTGGCAGGACGCGGAGCAGCCGAGCCCGCGGCTGGGGCAGCGCACCCCGACAAGGGCAGGCAGCGCAGCCACTGACTGGAGAACAAGCCTCCGTGTTTTTCAGACCTTCACCTTCTCGGCGCTGCACGGCGGCGGCCGGAGCACAAAGGCAGGTAGAGCAACAAACGCTCTGAGGACAAAAACTTTGAGTGCGGGGAAAGGGCAAGTCGTGCGGGGAGCCAGGCGCCTGCCGAGGGGGGATCCCGCACACGCACCGCTGCTTTTGTTCTTCAGCGGAGAGGATGCGAACCCTTCCTTCCCCGCCCGGGCCGCGCCGCAACTTGTGCGTGCGGCTGCGGGGGCCGCGCCGCAACTTGGTGCTGCCCGGCTGCTCCCTGCGGCGCCGCGCCGGGCAGGGGACGCGGGCTCTCCGCGGGGCTGGGCACACACGGACACATGGACACGCGTGTACACGCACCCGCAACCTCCCCGTCTCTAAGGGGCAGCTGTGCCACGGGAAACGATCCTCCCTGGGCTTCTGAGTTCATCATTATTAATCAACGCAGCCTGTCGCCTAACCTCCCCCCCCCCCCCGCAATTTTTTTTTTTTTTTAAAGCCTCCTTTCTCTTGTGTGCACACTCAAAACTCCTGGTCTCATTGTATGGGCTTTCCCCCCACCTTTTTTTTTTTTTTTTTTTTTTTTTTTTTTTTACAAGATTGTTTAGTCGCTTAAATTCCTTGCATATTAAAACGATCATAGGCACCGTCTGGATTAAAACATAGTGTCTAATTTGCTTTGTCATTCCAGCTGACAGATATGAGGTGGTAGGATGTGCGTGCAGTTTCACAGATTATTTTGCTTTAAAAAGTGGGAAAAAGTACGAACTACAAGTTGAAGATCAGTTTACAAAGAATGAGGAAAGTAGACAGCACAAAAGCAGCATTTACTTGGGGTGCTAGTGGGTTTTAAGGTCCTTTCCAGATCTTTTATGCTGCCTTCATTCACTTTCTTACTTTAAATCTGTTCTTTAATTTAGAAGTTTCTAGTTGAGTTTTGCCCCTTACATTCAAGATGCAAACCTGAGGCAGGGTGTGAGAAAAGCCCGAGATTGGCTTTTCTCAAAATAATTACGCACATTGAGTCACCCGTTTTATTTATACTCAGTAGTGTTGAAACCCTTCGTAGTGTTTATTATAGAAAACAGGAGGACTCTGCCGAGGGGAAGAAATGCTGTTTTGTATACCACAACAAAGAGTGAGACACTGAAAACTAGCATCACAGCCTTAAACACAGACAAAACAAAGTCATCCAAACCAGTACTATGCAAGAAAAACATTGCTTAGACCAAACACCCAGCAGGAATAGCCCTCCACTTTTCCTACTGTGATTCCTTCAGTCCCCTGGTTCAGAAAGAGAAACTTTCTCAACCCATCTTCCCTTTTCTATAAACTTTGTTCCCATCTTCAGGTCCAAAAGTAAATCCTTACAGGTATTTTGGCAATGAAATGTGTCACTTCATCAAGAAAATCTCCAAAATCCCCCAACAACTTTAAGAAGGACCAAACCTTCACAGCCTTTGGGCCCTTCTGCAATGAAATGGAAAACCCTTGCTTCCACACCCATCCCTCTTCCACCCCCCCCCCCCCCCCCCCCCCCGGAGAAAACAGGACAAAAGGACATACAAAACATAAATGGCTTCATTAAGGATTTATCACCTCTTCCCTTCCCCTTTCTGTCCTAGACAGAAACAACGTAAAAAAAATATAATAGCTTAAATTAATTTTTAGTTTTGGAGAATTTTTGAGTAAAAGATGGGTTTCTGTTTTCTGTATAAAAAGGTATAAATAAGAGCTGCTGGTATAGCTCTCTAAAGCAGAATAAAGTTTTCCCTAACTGCATCTTATTTTAAAATATCTATCCAGACACAGATTTTAATTTCCTATTCCCATAAATCTCAAACCAGATTTTATTGTGGTGAATGAGGATTGTTTTGCATGAAGAGCTCAAAGCAATTAATACTATTCATGAGTGTGACTGGGACTAAAATGAACAAATCTGTAAATGCCCTCTTGGAACCCAAATCTTTCATTGTTTTGTTTTTAATTATATGCTTCTACCTATTTAGAAAATGTATAGTTGCATTTGAGCTTGGTTGTTTGTTTCTTAAAAAAACTAAATAGTCAGGGACTCATCCTTTCAGGATGGGATAGTCCTTCCCCAGAGTGACAAGAGGGGGAAACACTCACAACTTGCTTACTGCTGCAGCTTGTATACAGTGAATATAATTGTGTCTTCTGTAATAGTCTTCAGAAAAAAAATGGTATAGAGAGAAGAAATGCCACAAATAATACAAAATGTATGAACTCTACAACTAGACTTCATCACTCACCTCTTCCTTCCCTTCATCCCCACTCATGCATGTGTACGAGTAGAGGAACATGTATGTAAAAGGCTGATGTGTTAAAACCCAGCAATTGCCTGCCTGAATCTGTGGACCAGCTCCTGCCTTGAGCATGGTGGTACAAGCCCTTTTACCATGAAGCATGCGTATCCCTCGAGCACCCAGGGAGCCCTCCCAGCAAAGGGAGGGAGAGGAGGGAGAAGGAAAGAGGTACAAAGCCGCTTTAAAAAAAAAAAAAGATAAAAAAATTGACTAAATTAAAAAAATTTACAGGAGGGCGGGCAGGGGAGTGGGATGAGAAAGACTCCAAGCCCATATGTGGGAGGGAGGGGGGTTGAGAAAGAAGGATGTCACTCTGCCTTGCATTACCCAAGTAGAGTACTTGCTACTTTGTATCTCAAGTCTTTCGACCTTTTCCACAGAAAGGACTTTAACTCCAGCCTGACAGCTGCTTCACGCCATTACTGTTTCGCTCATTAGTGGATGCAGCAGCATAGTGTTTTAAACTTTTGAGGTTTGGAGGGAATTTTGGTCTCAGAAATCCCAGTGGGGGATGTCAGCATCGAACTAGTGCCACAGCAGCTTTCTCATCAGCTCCTGGAAGAATCCCTGCTCTTTCTCCTTATCCCTTCTTCACCCTATATTTGTGTGTTACATATGGACACACACGTGTCACACATACACGCACAGCCACGGACTGCCTTAGCAGACCTCGCAGCATTGCTCTCAAGCCAACTGAGTGCTGCTTAACATCTTTAAGCTCCCAGGGCGAGCATGGCAAACTATGTGTTAGTACGGATTTCCTTGCCTGACAAGAACCTGAGAGCGCTGCTCTCTCCCGTGCTAGCCACGCAGTCTTGCTCCAAAGTTTCCGGAGTTTCGGCCTCCCCTCGTGAGCAGAGAAACCTCTGAACTTTAAAAGGTTTCGTTTTAGCGCAAGGAAGGACGGCGTCTAAGAAGGAGTCACCGAGAACAGGTTTTATGGAGACAGCTGTGGGGGGAGGCACGTTTTGTCCTCGGAGTCTTCATTTCACGGCGAGTTGGTCACCGCGCCGGGCGTGGGATTTACGGTGTATTATGCTAAGCAAAATGTCACCTCCTCTCTCTTCGCCCGACCCGGTTCCTCTCTAAAAGCCACCAACAACTGCGGGCCCGAGTCCTGCGAGGGAGGCCGAGGGCTGCCCTGCCCCCTCCGCGCCTGGCGCGCAGAGCTGGGGGTGGTGCCGGGGCTGCCCGGGCGGCGGGCCCGGCCGCGGCCTGCCCGGTGAGTCACGGCGGCGCGGGGGCGAGGCCGGAGAGCGGTGTGCGGGGCAGCGCCCAGGAGACAGCGGCCGGGCCAGGCCCGCCCACACGCCGCGATGCCGGGGCGCTATGCGGCGGTGCCCCGGGGCCTTGTGCGGGTGCGCCGGCGACACGCTCACGCCCCGGGCACTACATGAGTGTAACGAGCCCGGGCAGGCCCCAGGGAGGGGCCCTGCGAGAGCTTGTCTCCGTCTCACTCCCTCCTCGGCACTCACCGAACATAACACTCGCCTCTTCCCTCCCCCGCCCCCCTTCGGCACAGGGGCCTGGGGTGTTTCTCTTCCTCCGGGCAGGCGCACGGCGGGAGCAGCGCGCACAGACCGACAAACACACACGGCCCCGCCACAGGAGGAGGAGGAGGAGGAAGTGTCACCCCCACACACGTGGATAGGGTGACAGAGCTGTAGCACCAGCCGTTCAAAACAACAATAAAATGAAATTAACAGTCGCCAGATGGCGGCTGGTACAACTTTGGAGCCGGTCTCCGAAGTGAGGGAGCATGTGGGAAAGAGCAGGCCACAAGGTGCCAGGACTCGGCGGGGGCCGCGGGGCGCGGGCTCACCTGTTCCTGACCAGGAGGTCTCCGTCTCCCGGGAGTGGCACGGGCGAGTCCTGCTGCAGGGTGACCGCTTCCCTGAAGTTTTGGCTCAGCTTAGTCACCACCAGCTTCTTCATGGAGCTGGGGATGGACGAGCCCTGGAAATCCAGAAAGTGACGGGAGTAGGACATGTCCAGGACGGGCCGCGACCAGCTGCCACCGAAGCAGGACCAGGCGGGAGCCGCCGCGGCGCAGGACGGCTGCTGCCGCCACCACCACCGCGCTGCCCGGGAGCTCAGCAAAGCGCCGCTTTTCGCGCTAAAACTCATGCCCTGCCTCGGCTCTCCTCTCCCGCCCCGCTCGGAAGAGCTCCGGCTCGGGATTCTCCAGGCAGCTCGCAGGACGCGCCGGCAGGAGAAACTCCCCGCTCGCAGCTATGTGTGTACGTAAACAGAGCCCCCGTGCAGCAGGTTCTCCCTCCCCTCCCAACCGGCCCCTCCGCCGCACGGAGACGCTGCCGGAGGAGCAGCGGCAAGATGGTCCCCCTGCAGCAGCCGCTCGTCTTCTGCCGCCGCGGGCACTACCGAGGGGCGAGGCCGGCCCGCTCCCGCTGCCGTCCGTCCCGTCCCGTCCCGCCAGCGCCTGCCCGCTCTGCCTTGCCAGCGAGGCGGCTGTGCGGCGGGCCGGAGGATCTCCTAAAGGAGGTGATGGTGGCTTTTAGTTTGCACCCTGCCTCTGACTAAAGGGTTTAAAAATAGGTGAGGGGGGGGTAGACAGACGGACAGAGAGAATCGTCTTTGATTACCCCCTCCGCCCCATTCTTTAGTTTACAAAAAGAGGCTATCTCCCTACCAAAAAAAGAAAGGGACGATTAAAAAAAAATAAAAAGCAGAAAGAAAACACGGTAAATTATCGGCCAGGAAAGGTTAAAGAAGTGGAGAGAAGTTGCCGCTAATCTCCTAATGTTGTTATTAGCAGCCGCCGAGGAGCCGCTGCCCGCGGGCGGACGCTCCGCCCCTTCCGTGCGAAACGTTTCACTTCCTCGCAAGGTGCTACGAATCAACCCCGAGACGGCGGCGGCGGCTCCGCGCCCGCCGCGGGAGGGGATTTAAACGGGCGAAGCTCTTCCCGCCCGCCGTCGCCGTCCTGCCGGGAGGGGAAGGGTAACAGGCTGCTGCCAGTTTGCTTGGGTCGCAGGGATCCCCCCCCCCCCCTCCCCCCAATCCCTGATACTGCCAGAAAATCTTACCCTCCCTTTCCCCCTTGCTTCTTTCTTCCTTCATGAAAAAGGAAAAAAAATATATATATATATATATATATGTGTGTGTATGTATGTAGTCACCTCTCACTGTAGACTGCATTTGGGTGAGGGAACCTGTGCAGGGAATCAACTGGGTCAAGGGACCGAAGTCGATGTTGTGATAGAGCCGCCAATCCCAACTTAGTACAACTGCGTGGAGAGAGGCAATGTAATAGAGATGTTGCATTGATGTCGCGCGTAGTTCCCAGAATTAACTCCATCCTACCAGTGTAAACAGCTCAATGCTTAATTGTGCGGTAGTAAGAAGAAAGAAAATCCCCTTCTGCCCGAAAAAGAACAAAACTGTAGTTCCAAGTGTTTTCCTTTAGGAATCAGCTGGGTAGTTTTTATTTGCTTTCTTGACTTAAAAAAGAAAAAAAAAAAGAAAAAAAAGGGAAGAACCCTTCTGTTCTCGCAGCTAACATTATATAAATCCCCAGACACATACTGTGCAAAATGTATTAGCAGTATGTTTCATATGCTGCAGTTCTCGCTCTGCAATCTGTTGGTATTTTAAAGTAAGGATGAACTGTAATCTCCCATAAATCATTTTTAATTCAATGCTGGGTAGACATGTGCCACGGCGAAGTATCATCTTCTCCCTGCCTCTTTTTTTTTTTTTCCTCCCTCTTTTTAAGTTTGCTGGAAGAAGACCTCTGCTGAAGTTAAATCAGCACATGCGTCTTGCACAGCACTTTAGCAAGTGGATTATAATAACAACCCCCTCAACGCGTGTCTCACATGAGGAATCTTTTATGCTGTGCCGTATTAAGACTTTTTTTTTGTCATATTGTTTAGCTCTGGGAAAGGGAAAAAATGAAAACAAAGCAATTAAAAAGATTGGCAGGTATGGGTTTGTGTGAGACCTATTTGTAATTGTCAGGGTGACGTGGGCAAGAGGAGGAGGAGTAACAAACTGAAGCAGGAAAAGCAGCTCGATGTGTCTGTCTATCAGTTGAGACTGTCTGAGAGCCCTGGGATCCGAATGTGTGTTATATTTCAGTGAAAAGAGAAGAGAGGGAGAGTGGATCTCTTTCTCTCCCAGGAGTTTAGGGGGGGGGACAGTTCACGTTAATCTGTCCCACTCAGTGAATGTCTTTTCTTCCTCCCCTCCTCCCTCTCTGCACACACTCTCCGGGGTTTTTCTTGGTTTTGGCAAATTTTTTTTGTGTGTGTGTTGGTTTTTTTTTTTGTTTTTTTTTTCTTTTTTTTTCTTCTGTTGCAGATCGAGATCAGCAAAAAAAATCCATTATAAAAATGTGTTTGCATTATATTTAGTAGCAGAAGAAGCTTCGATTTGTGGAAGAGAAAAAAAGGGGAGAGCAAGAGAGAAAAGTAGTCCTCTCCGGTGGTGACACTGTTTGATCTGTGACTGTTTGGAAGGTGGAGGAGTGACTGACATTTCCCATCCGGTGTATATGTATGTATGGGGGCTTTACTCCTTTTTATGATTTGCTTCCTTGCTCTTAGACTAAGTGCTGGGAGGAGAAGGAGAGACTGGATCGACCTCGTTTTTTGCACAATGAACAAACTATTACCAACGCAATAAAAAAACCAACCAAACAAAAAAACCCCCCAACAACAACAGCAACAACAACACACAAATCCACGAGCTTGAAACGAGCCAGCGAGCGAGCGAGAAAGTTGCGCTTTGAGACTCTTTGATCTCGGAGAAAGCCTGAGAGGGGGGGAGTGACTGAATTTACCGTCTCATCGCCGCCGCTTGCTCGGCTCTCCACCGCGAAGAAGGAGAAGACGAAGAAGTGATTAAGGAAAGGAGGGGGAGAAGGGGAGAGAGAAAAAGGAGGAGAGAAAGAAAAGGAACGAAGGAAAGATAATGGATTTGGGCTACAGATTGAACTGATCAAATCTTATTTATTTTGCACATCTCCACTGGCATATTCCCTGCTGCTGCTGCTGCCGAGAGGACTGAAGAGCTTTGTCTTATAAGGAACTTAAAAGAGAGAGAAAGAGAGAGAGAGAGTGTGTGAGAGAGAGAGGGAGGAAAAATTAACCTTGTAAATGAAAACATTTCCTAAGCAAGTTTTTGGAGTGGCGGCGGAAATTGGCATCCCTGTCACCAGTCTGTGGCTTGCCTCATCCCACACCCCACCTTCCCCCCCGCCCCGCGCACCCCGCTCGCCGCGCCGGGAGCTGACCCGGGGGGGGAACCCGGACCGGGCGAGAGGAGAACCCGACCAAACTTTTTCTCCTTCCTCCCCCCCCCCACCCCTTCCTCCTCCTCTCCCTCTCTCCCATTCCTCCCCACCCTCCCTCTCGCTCTTCCTAGGCAGAATTAGAAGTTGAATCCGCTTTCTTTTCTCCTTCCTCCCCCTCCCTCCTTCCCTCCCTCCCTCCTTCCCCCCCACCCCCCATATTTTATTTTTTTTTTTTATTTGTGTGTGTGCGTGCGCGGGTGTGTGTTTGTTTCTGCATGAAAAGAGGGGAATCGGAAGAGGAGTCCTGCGTGGAAACTCTGCGGCGGCGGCGGCGGGCGGCGAGGCGGCGGCGGCAGCAATGCCGCGGAGAAAGCAGCAGGCACCCCGGCGCTCCGCAGGTAACACCCTCCGCCTCCCGCGCTGGGGTGCCGCAGGCACGGCAGGGGAGGGGTTAACCCGCCGGGAAGCATCGCCGCGGGGGGAGCGGTTCCTCCAGCCCTGCCGCAGATTTAAAACACCCCGCGTGGCTGCCTCCGGGGTTTGGGGTTTGGGGCGGGGGGGTTGGGGGGGGAGAAAGACGGGGGGGGGGGGGGGGGGGAGCAGCACCTTGGTGGGGAAGAGACGGGGGCTGTAGTTTGTACTTCTTTGTACGCGGGAGCTGGAGGGATCGGCGTAGTTCTGAGGTGTGTCACGCCGAGGCTGACAGCCTCCATCCTCTCCGCCGTTGCCAACACGTTTAAAACTAGAAACTTCATTTTGTTGCAGTCCTGTAATCTCCGCATGCGGGTCCGCGTGTGCGTGTGTGCGGTGCCCAGGGCAGCGCTGGAGAGGGGAGGGAGCTCCGCTGTGCCAGGGCAGGGATGGTCTGCTTTAAAAGTGTGTCAGACCGTATCCAGGCTGAACCTGACACTCGCGAAACAAAAGTCAACAAAACGGGACACAAGGAGGCATCTGGCCAGTGCATTTCACTGGAAAACAGCAGCTTTTAATGTCACGTTGG
>NC_085046.1:94014672-94047172 GCF_963662255.1 Cinclus cinclus | reverse complement strand
ATTAAAGAAAAAAGCCACCAATTTCATTCTTGGTATCCCTCTTGTATTCATCTATAAAATATTTTCTGTATCCTTAAGGGATGTTAGAATTGTGGTTTTTTGTTTTTTGGTTTTTTTTTTTTTTTGTTTTGTTTTGTTTTGGTTTTTTTTAATGTTAAGGTTGTAAGGATATCTGTAACCAAAGGGTCAATGCAAAGAACAATCAGCGAATTCTAGACAGTGAAAAATGTCTACACAAAATTGTTCACTACTTGGAGTTTATATGGAAATTTATTCTTTCAGGTATACTAAATATATTGTAAGTATGGGAATATTCTTGAAAGAATAAATCTGGGCAGTTGTCTTATTCAGTCATTTAAATAACTAGTGTTTAATTTTAAGGAATTTTTATCATAGCAGAAGTTGGGCTTAAAAGTGACAACAGATTAATTTTGAAGTATTCTGAAAAAACATCTTGCTAGTATATGATGGTGCTAATTTCTTATTTGAACATTCAGGCATGTGCTTGTCAGCTGATCCTTATACATGTAGACAAGATACTAGGACTGGAGATGGCAGTTGTTTTGTGATAGAAAATTCACTCCTCGAACAACTGCCACCAATACTTTGGATTTAGTGTGCTACATTTTATAATGTGTGGAATGTGCAAGGTGTGCATTCTGATTGCACCCTCCATTTATAGATGTGTTTTCATGTTGTTGATTGACTATATTAATTTTGTGTCATAAATTAAAACTAGTCAATAATGGAAACAAGACTTGTAATTATTACTCTTCAGATTTATATCTGGCATATTTGTTCAATTTTGAGTTTAGTGATTAGTTTAGGGCTCCATCAGTAGAGCACCTGGTTGGAAATCCCTCTCTTTGTATGAATACAGTACCTAAGATGAATTTCTAGCTTAGTGTACTTGCTACTTAATAATGAGCTCCATTTAACTGATTATAGATCGAGTATTTTCACAATGCAATATTAAAAAAAGAAAACTGACCATAACTTATATACCTTCCCCCTTGTATTTCTTGGAGCAGGCCTGCTACACAAACTCCATATTTAACCTTTAATTTGTTTTTATTTTTATTTCTCCTACTGTTTCATTTCTTGATTCGCTCATTTGTTCACCACAGTGCTGCAGGACTAAGCATTTTATTTCAGTTGATGGACATTTTTTTTTCTTCTATGGATATTGTATCTCTGTGAAATTTAAAGCTAATATGAAAAAGAAGCTTCCTTTCCATTCTGAAAAAAAAACTAGAATTGACTTAATTATTTTAGATTTCTAGCATTTCTATTTCTCGGTGAATTAGGGTGGAATACAGGATTTCTTTATTATTGTGATTGCAGTGCATGCTGCAGGAAAATAGCCAAGTAGAATCCCTCTAAGCTAATAGTCACAGTGCTGCTTATCATTGTCTCTGTTTTCCTCTATAGAGCAGGACCAGTTTTGACCACCAAAATAATTAGTAACTGTGTGAATGTCTAGATTTGTAGTGTATTTTTTTGCTTTTCAACATATTGATAAAGCATATCCACAGTTTCAGGTAATTTTTTAAAATTACTTTTTAAATTATTATTTAAAAATACTTATTCTATACTCAGTTTTTGTGGGCTTTTTTTATCTTTTTGTTCTTTTTATTCCTTCCCTTCCAAGCACTATTATTTAAATGTAAAAAATTAACAGTAGTGAATGCAAAGAATGAATAGTGACCAGACTGGGCCTGATCCAAAGCCCAAAAGGAGTATGTGAAAGAGTATGCCATTGACTTTCATGACACAGGACTTGCGCTGTGGTGTCCTGTGAAGTATAGACATGTAAGAATTTTAAAATATTTTTTAAATTTTAAAAAGAAATTATTTATTATTTGCAAGTAACCTCTATTACTGAAATCAAAATATGTGAATTCAATGCAAAAGTGTGAATGTGAATTTTGACATCAAGTTTTCAAGTGCTAGCGTTTGTGTTTTGGTTTGTTTTTAAGGAAAAATATCTTTAAATTATTATTTATAGGTAGGTTCTGTTAAGACAGTACAACAGGCCGAATAAAAGGAGCTCTTCATGAAATGGTTAATAATGGTCTTATTGGCAAATCATTATTATTGCAATTGTCATAGTTACAGCTCAGCTTTAAAGTATATGAATTTAAAACCTAACTATTGTGACTAATATTTATTTCAAAGTACAGAATGTGTCACAGCAGTAGGGCATCCTATTATTAATGCAGTAAACTCTTGCTGTAGTAATTTTTGGTATGAGGTTGCTGTGCTAAAGTTCACAGCTATATAAAAGTAACAGTGAAACAAGCCTTTTTTTCGGCTGCATCTTGCTGTAACATGTGAAATGACTCGTTCCCAGGAAGAGCCATATGGACGAGTTGTTCCATATTAAACTTACTACAGTATGACTTCGAGTTGGCCTTGTATGCTATAAAGTCTCTGGTTAAAACACCAATTTTAAAGACTGTTTTCAATTCTGTTCTACTTTTTAAATCAAATCAAGGCAAGGCATATCTTTTCCAAGTAATGTATTCAAGTTGGAATTTCTTTATTTGAAAACGTTCATGAATGCTTACCTGCTCTTTCATCACTAGGATGCTGATACTTTGCAAGGATCACGTCTGGGTCTTGCTCCATTTAAAATGTGCTTTGCACTGTATGCAACTGTATACTACATTACATGAATCTACCACATTTTTTTTTTCTCTGATGGTGCCAGCTTATACTCCAGATCTTAATTTCACTGGAGGAATTTGCATAGATCCCACTTACTTCAAATGTAAGAGTAAAAGCTGCAGAAGAGTCATGTTAATACAGTCAGATTTGTGCAGAATATGATACATAGCCAACATGTTTTCTTCATATTTCTTTTGTTTTTTTATCCTCTCAGAGGCACCTGCTGCTGCTGCAAAGGGGCACTGCAGTACCTTCCAAATCAGGAACATTCACTTTCTTTGCTTGCAATAGATTTTTTTCCCTACTCTGGAAGTCACTACTGAAAAGCCTTTCTGAAATAAAAGAACATGAGAATGATATTTCAGGGTAATCTCTTTTTCCCTTAGCCTCTGGTAGGTGAAAGGGAAAATGCCTCTGCATTTTCAAAACAAAATTAAAAAAACAACCTTTTCTGTTAAGTTTTGTATTTTAAGTGGCTCTTTTTCAGAGAGAGGGAATTCCCTAGCCTGAGTTTATCTTTGCTAGAATATTGGTAGCTCATGTGTAAGCTTGTGTTTTGTTCTTTTTGTTTTGGCAGTGTTTTCCAGTTGAAAAGAAGAGTGAACTCCCAGTACTCTGCCTTTTCCAAACCTCTAGTTTGTAGTTGTACTTATCATCAATATTGCAGGCCCTGACACTCTGCAGCACTGTCACTGTATATACTGTGAAGGCAGTAAAAATGAGCACTAATCAATCTTTCAGGGAGAAGCAATGAGCATTAGAAGGCCACTATCCTGTGACTAAACACACCCCTTTTATGGAGTGTTGGTGCTAATAAAGGACAGCTTATTACTGAGGCAGAGACCAAAGCTTGGGTGAGGTCAACCATGACTGGCAGTCATCAGTCATTCTTAATGATACTTTTTCCCGTGCTTTCTAAGGGATTCTGAGCAGAGTGCAAATCATTCGGGGTCATCCATAGTTCATGTACCCACAGATGGCAAAGGTTTTGAAAGACTTTAGTTTAAACTTGGGTGTCTTTTTTTTTTTAAAAACGTTACTCAAGTAGGCAAAAAACCCCAAACAAAACAGATTTTTGCTCATTTGGAATGTTGTTTTCTTTCACTCTAATAGATGTTTTACACACTAGAGTGCTTGTGCATTATAAAGAACTACATAAATTTATTTTTATGACGTCTGTCTTCTTTAATTATTACCTTTGATGTCTATTGGTGACTAAAGAGAGCTTAACAGGATTTCTCTCCCTTCTTAAATTTCGCAAAGTGAAACTCAGCCAGTCCCTGACAGATGTCTGTTCCTCACCTTCAGGATTATTTTATAAATCCCTTTCTGATGAGCGGAAGTGTCAAATCAAGGACAGGTCATAAAGTAGAAGTATAAACCTTTTAAAGGGAGACCTTGGTAATATATAAACATTTTGCACACTATCTGAAATTTTATGGACTTTAAAAATGATATTTTAGTAATACGAAGGCAAAAGTTTAAAACACCAGGCAATGTGCACATGTTTTTAAATACACGCCATTCCCTTGCTCCTTATCTTTCTTTCTATAGTCATATTTTACATGTTTTGAGAAAATAGCTGTAACTCTCTGTAGGGGCTGTCACTAAAGTTTGGGTTTCAAAGGGTCTCCCTATTTCATTTACTTTGAAATTTGTGCTCTTTTCAGTCGTTGTTTTTAAATTCCTCAATTAAGCACTCTCTGCACCACCTTGATGTTGGTGAGTGGGTATATTGCTGCTGTGATCTAGACAACTGCTGTCATTTTCAGATGGTTGAGATTATCTGAGATTTTACTTGGGTGAAATTGTTAGTTTATTTCTGAAAGCTGAGGTAAACTGGATTGTTTTTTGGGTCTACTGGAAAGTCATACCACCACATAAAGAAATATTTTACTTTACAGTAGTACATTACTTTATAATGCAAAAATCCTGATGGCAGGTTGGAATGCAAGGGAATGTGTGTGATTAAATGTATATACATGCATTTATGCATATGCAAGTATAGGGACTTTAAAAATTGAAAGTAACTGGTGGTATAATTTTTACAGCTACAGATGACTTGCATTTTATTTTCCTCTTTGTACTGTTGAAAAGCCAAGCATGTACAGCATGTGTAAACTGAAGAACGCACTTTCGCTTGATTAACATTAAAAGCTCATTCGTATCCTGGTGTGTCTGTAGACCACTGAGCAATACAGGATTATGTCCCCTGTAGAAACATTTAAAAGTTTCTATATTTTGTTGCGTAAAGTGGTAACATTCTGAAGGGAAGGGGAGCAAGGTTAATATTTTTTTTAAGGTCAGAGGGGTTTTTTTCTATGGTGTTTTTGTGGCTAGGGAGATCATCTGATGAAGTCCTTCATGGGTTGATGATGTGAATGTTTTCTTTCCACATTGGGATTTGTGTCTTTTTTGCGTCCTGCTTAAAATTTCAAGTCAGTTGTGCAATATCACACTTAACACAGCGTGTCCGAGGCTTCAGCAGGGTTAGACAAGTCATTGGTGAACCAGTGTGGTTGGTGCATCACTGGAAATCATGTAAAGCATATGAAAATTGCTGACTGACAAACATTTATACACTGCTGAAGCTGATAGCAATGCTCATTAGGGCCTGAACTGGGGGGAAGCCTGTTGTGCTTTTGTGAGCCCTGACCCTGTGATGCTCTCCAGTAATTGCTGATGAAAATACAAGTGATTCTAGAAGGCAACTTACCTGGTGCCAGGAGCCTGCACCAGCAGCTGGCTTCGTGCAGGCACAGGGGTGTGCCCATATACAGCCCAGTGCTAGGTCAGGACCTGGGGCTAACATTCATCCAAGAAATATTTCTGTTCTGGGCTGCACGTATCGCAAGATCTTTAATTTTCAGTTATGCGGAGTTGTGGATGGTAAGGAGGAGGTGTGAGAGCATCTACATGGGGAAGAAGATGGTGAAACTCGCATCCTATCACTGCTGGCTTGAGGGCCTGCAGAAAGCCTAGGCTAGCCTTGTAGGTCAGCTGAACGTGTAGGCATGTCGTTTTAGTGCTAGTGGTGCTTTCCCTGGTCAAGGAATGAAAGTCACCTTTAGGTTCAGTGTCCATGCTGCTGTTCTCTAGGTAGAGTATAAACAAAAAAACAGCCGTTCTGTGCTTGTATCTCAGCAAGGTGATGTGTGAGTTCAGCCTTTAATGCAGGCATAATGCTTGGGTTTAGATACTGCATCCCTTCTCCCTCTCCTTCCCCCCAGCCCTGTACCTTCCCCATGTTTTTAGATGCTTAGTTTTTTTCCTATCTGAAATACTTTATTTTGTCTTTACAGTCTGGTTGAATGGGAATCGTTTCGTTTATGCAGCTTTGTGCTTTTTCTCTACAGCTTGTATTTGCATGAATGTGTTGCAGCCTGATGTGAGTTCATTCGATTAAATAAAATGCTTAAATTGTAATCCGTGCAAAACGATCATATTTGAAACACTTGATGTCTCGGTGAGAATCCATTTAATAGTGATCAGATTTAAATGATTTAACACAGTGGTGATGGTGGGAGGTGGGGGAGGGAAATAGAGTTTCGAGACATTCCTGTATATAAAAAAAAGATTAAACCAAATTCAGATATGTCTCTCTCTCCGCCTCCCCCCCCCCCCCCCCCCCCTTCTTTAAGCAGTCAAAAGATATACTGTATCCCCAGTGAAAGGGTGCTTTCAATCCAGTTATCCACTTTACCCAGTCTCAGTTTCCAGAACCTTCCACACCCCCCCTGGTTAAACCACTAAGCCTTTGATTCCTTCCTGATTACACTATGCAAGACATCTATCAAACACTGTCTTATCTGTTTGTAAGGCAGCTCAGGCCTCAGATTTAAGTCATGGGTTTTGGCTACAAGTTGGAGTGTGATTAATAATTGACTAATGTAGCTTTTATTTATCACAGGCTAGCACATTTCACCATTACTGAGTTAATTTATGTTAAGTGTAAGCTGTCGCTCAATCTGTTTTTCAACTTTTTTTTTTTTTTTTTTTTTTTTTTTTTAAATCCTAAGTCTATCTTTCACTTTTTGAGAAACAAAATCCTTACACCGGGCACAGTCTTACTTGGTGCCAAAAAGTTGATTTCCTTTTCAGCAGAGCCATACATCACCGGCCCTCCCAGCTGCAGTGTCAGCCCCTGACAGAATGACATGTGTCATTTATCAAAGGGGCCAGGCCGGGCCTTGGGAAACGCACACGACAAAGCCTGAGAGAGTTCATTTCGCAGTCCCCTCCTACCCTCTGCGAGCCTCTTGCCAGGAAAGCCTGTGATGTTTCTGTCTTCGCAGCATTACTGTAAGTCCTTCAACCTTCACAGAATTAACCCTCACTGCTGCCACTGCTGCTGCCAGACCTCCCCAGTGCCGCTGGACTTCCCCCTCCCCTGAGACCCACGATGCCCAGGTGCCATCCCAGCCAGCCTATGTGTGGGAATAACATGCATCAGGCTGCTCCCTCATCCATTTACACATTCCTTCTGGAAATAACTTTTTTTTTTTTTTAATTCCCATATATTGTGAGCTACAAGAATTAAAGTCTTACTTTTTTCTATGGCAGGACAAGGTCAAAGACATAAAGAATAAGGTAATAAAGCATTTCAGTCATTTTACAAAGGGTAGCCACTGTCCTGTGCACAGGTAGGGATTTGTGTTTCATGTGCAGCGGTGGATGAGATGATCAGAGAGTCTTCCTACCACCTTCCTGTTTAAAATTTCCTTCTGGTTATTGTGAAGCCATGTGCTGAAATAAATAGAGCAGGTAGTTTCTCTGCATGCCACTTCACAACATCTGAGCTGCATAGCACCAGCTTAGATGAACTGAGCTGGTAGGACTCACCACACTCCTCCTGAAACTCTATCAGCTAGAGGGGGCAAGGTGAGGAAAAGGAAAAGTTGATAGCATTTAACAGGGAAAAAATAATCTGCAAACCTCAAGGTGTCGCTTGCACTGAATAGCTGTTTCTAATAGTTTCTGTAATGTAGTTGCTTCAGTCCTGCAGCCCAGGAGATGACAAAGGAGTTAAAGCAGAAAATAATCTTCTGCCAAATGAAGAGCATATTTTCAAAATATAGCAATGTTTCCTGAAACAAAACTTTTGTTTTGATGTGTGTGCTCAAATGTGTTTTGTGGCTGAATTTTAAATCTTGATCATGTACAAAGAATATGAGAAAGTTATTGTCTCCTCCCCTCCCCCCACCAAATCACTCTTTGTACTTTGCATAGTTCCTTCCACACTGAAGTTATTTACAGCATCAGATATCATTTAAAGAGATAGCTAAGGAGATTGTACCCTCAGCTAGGAACTTTCCAGAAAGGAGTCCTATAAATTAGCCATTGCTCAGGAGTGGCTGTTTTCTAGTCAGGGCTGGTCCTTTCATTTGTCTACATAAGGCTAATTTATTTTTGCAGCCAGATGTGGGCTGACAGCCATCACTCAGAGCTTCCTTCCCCCACTGTTAGGAGGTCAGGAAAACAGTCACGTTTCCCATTTTACAGAATCCCCATCAACATTATTGAAGATGGATGTATCTTTAAAGCAAAGATTGATTGTGGATATCGGAGTTATGGTGTCATTTATCATAGTGAATATTATTTAGACTTGGATTGTACAAGGCTGTAACTTGAGACACAGCCAGGGGAGGGACAATCTGGAAACGAGGATCCATGAACTTTAATGGATGGATGCTTTTTCAAAGCTCCACTCACTATAGCATGATTTACTTTTCTTACAGAAAGGAAACAAGCATTTCAGTTTTAAAGGGCCAGCATGCCATCTTGTCCTCTTTAGTGGGTCCTTCACAGAGGCATCTGAGACTTAAAGCTGAAACAATAAATAGTGTTTGTGTCTGAATGTTATTTGTATATAAGTGCTTTTATGCTAAGCATATCTAGGTGCACTTGAGACTCTTGTTTTTGCGAATTGCATTGGTTATACTCTCTGTTGAAGGGGTACTGTGGCTGAAGAATGCAAAGTATTGATTATAGAATGCAGTGGTCTGAAATTTCAGAAGATCCAATAAATTGCATTACAACTGGCATTGTTACTTTGACACGTTCGTTTCTTCTGGGAGACAAAGAGCATCTAAGCTACATACTCACTGCTTGAGGTATCTTATAGTAGAGGAGCATCCACTAAATTGTGTATCTGGTGGAGCATCAACTTTCTCAGTTGTTGAGAAATGCAGCAGACCTCAACAACTGTTTGCATACTGTGTTTTCATTCCACTTTTATGTAAAATTAAGAAATGTAGGTTGAGATCTTGAAGGTGGACACATGCCTCATATTTTCAGAATATACATTTTGGAAAACTGGTTACAACCCTGCTGAAAATCTGAAGGCATTGCTCAGCTAAATGCTATTTCTAACTTAGTACCACCAGTGTGCTTGATGAACTTATTAGAATGTTTTTTCCTTTGAAAGGATGAAATGAATTAACTTGAATTCAGAAAATTCTCAACTGACTTCCGTTAAAGGAAGAAGTTACTGAAACTGATAGCATAGGCTTAGATACAGTGCAAGCATGTGTCAAGAATACTTCCCCCACATATTCTGACAGCTCAGTCCCACCTTGAAACTTTCTTCCCTTAGCATTATTTTCCCAATTACTTTGTTCAGGTAGCCATCTGCTCCCCAGGTGAAATTGCTTATCTTCCATTTCCATCCAATTTCTGATTTCCACTGATACCTTCCATTTCCCACTGATACAATTTTTTGGTGCTCATTTGCATGCCTCTGATCATAACTTGGGGTCTCTTGCAACCTGCCCCACTTCAGTGGGTCATGTATCACAGTTTGGGAATTACTGTGTCGCATGACAGAATTGCACTGGACAGCAGTTTATTCATGTGGACTAGCACGTGTCTATTTAGAGGAAGGTAGTAGCAATTACCAGACTTGTCCTTGATGAAATCATCACATACTATCGTTTAAGGTAACATTTCCCCAAGGATATACTAAAACTTGCACCAAACTATCTTCTTCTTGTTTTTTTTCCCTTTAAGTAAAACTAGAAATCACTTTTCTGTCACAAAACAAATTCAGTACAAGAGTTTTCATATGAATAGTCAAGCTCAAGAGATTTTAAAAAATCCAGACAATGAAAGCAATTAGGAACATCTGTTTTTGAATGCATATGTATTCTGTACATAACAAACAGAGAAATCCTATTATCTAGAACAATAAAAGGGAATTTCCCTTTCTGTCTGAACACTCTCTGGGAGGAATATGGGAGGAATATGGCCTTCCATTTAGAATCCTGATTTGGTGGGTTTGGATTTCTTTTTCTTTTATTAATGAGATGAAAATGAGGATATATTATTTTTTCCATTTTTCTCTTTCCCCCCCCCCCATCTCCCCCATTTCTTGTAGCTGAGATTTCAATTTCAGGGACACTAGTATAAATCCTGGGAAATCTATTTTTACACCTGTGCGGCTGAGATCAGAATGCCTCTATGAAGGTCTGCTATATTTACTCATACATAAAAAGTATTTTTCTCTTGCTTGAGAAACATACAAAATGTCTTCAAAGAGGAAGCAGTTTATCAAATTCATATTAATCACAGCATCAATAATGTTGACCGGGGTCAAGTCATTACACTAAATATATTGTAAGCATTATTAATGCATGTAGCCCAGTGCCATAGCTATGATATAAGACTGCTGTTTCCTGATTAAAAGCTGTTTGGTGATGCAGAGGTTCAATACAGATTCTCCCTGCCTCATGGTGACTGACAGTAGCTTCTGGAATTCTGCTTTCTTCTGACAGTGGAGTATATTAATATGAACACACCTTACAGAGGGGGCTACAAGAAGTGCAGAATGCAGAAAACAAAAGTGTCTAATTTCAACAGCCACAACTGTGCATCCATAAGGCAGCCAAATTTATCATGGCACATTATGGAGTGCAGCAAATGTCATGAAAACCATTGTTTTTAAATTTTTTTTCCCTGAGAGTCTGAATGAGGTGATTTATGGTAGTTATCCATCTTAAGGGTCATCCATCAACTTTTAGTTGCTAGGCAATCAAACCAACAGCTGTTTGCTTTGAATCAAGCTGAAAAGTTGTCAGTCATCACATGCAGGTATGACCTTAGTGGCTGAAAACATTATCACGCATGTAAAATTAAAGAGACAAAGTCCTTGTTCTCTTTCTCCCATAGCATGGCTTATTACTTCCCATGAGCAACACTGGCCCCAAACTATTATTTAAGGCAACATTTTGGGAGATCATAGTGCCATATACGCTGGTCATTGCATCTCAGAAATGTCTCTGCGCTCATGTAGAAGTTCTTTGTAGAGAAACCATTTGTAGCAGGGCAGATGTGACATCAAGTTAACTAAAATAGAACTTTTGGAACTCAATCTCATTGGCACCTTAAGAACCACATTTGAGAAAAAAAAACAAACTGTTGTTGTAAAAGGCTATCTTTGGTTGAATGTGTGCACATCTCACTGCTGGGGTAGTGAATGGTGCAATATTTACTGTAAACAATGCTAGGAAGATTTTAAAGGATGGAACTCTGAGTAGCCTGGTCTAGTGAAAGGTGTACCCAGCCCACAGCAAAGAGGTTGGAACTGTGTCCCCTTAGAGCTGGTCTAGAGGACACAATGATGAAGCCTCCTGAAAACTCTTCCACCATGTTGGTTACTATAAACAGACCAATATCACTTGTGGTTTGGAGGCAATGTATTTAACAGTGAAAGAACGACCTGGTTGTGATATGAGAACATAAATGTTTCCATTCCTTGCTTCTGGTCTTCTGTTGAAAATGCTTGCAACACGTTCTTTTGATTGCCATTTAGTTCCCCTGCCATTCCCTGTTAAACAACTTCAAAATGACTGACATATAAAGTGGGCTGGATTCTGGAAGAGATTCTAGAAAATACCGACACAGATTGGAGGTAAACTGTTGAGAAGACAACAATGCATGTTATTTCAATAAACTGTGCAGTTCCCAACTTGCTGTTAGTTCCTGATACTTTGAAATTGCATGAATCTTGAGTGCTGTAATCTTGAGCCACAGAGCTGCTGGCAGATTGACAGAGATGTAGCAAATGGTCAGAAATGCTCTATGCAGAAGTAGAAAGGGGAAGGGAAGTGAGCCATTTTTGGGAAAAAAGCTGCCTTCGAACCATTTTTTACCAAATGTAGCCAGAGAACTACCTTTATCTATTGATTGAGTATTTAAAAAAACTCAAATATGACCCGCAGTTGTTGAGGTGGAAGTGTTCTGCAGAGAAAATATTTGTTGCCATGGGTTTTTCTGAGACCTCAGGCCTTTCTTCAGAAAGGTGTGTCTTACTTCTCTGTTAATTCAGACACACTTGCAAACCTGAGGCCAGTCCTGGTGAAGATGACACATGGTAGCTGTTGATAAATTTTACTTTCCTGAGACAGTATATCTTCTGCTGCTTACCTGTGCGAAACAGTAATTGTCTTGTCTGCTCAGGGATTCTGCTATGCACTAACTAATCATGGTAAGAAAAGACTCTGTCCTCATTTTGATAAATCTTTTATAATATTTCAGATTTTATTTACATAATTACCCAATTGTCTTTGTCCCCTTAACGTCTTTGACTTTCATTTGTGTATAAATTTGGCTGTGCACCTATTTAGATGTCAGTGAAGCGAATAGTGAACAATCCTTTGCCCTTGAAACTACCGTGTCATCTGCGCGGGCTCTTGCGTGGGCTTCCAATCATGTAACATCTGAGCACCTTCCAAGTGTTAATGTAAAATATATGTGCAAAATACTCCTTGTAGTGAATGCGCTGATGGGTGATAACCATTTTCATAACATCCTTGCCCGTCGTATTTTCACTTATCATGTGGCTCACACCAGGTGGCTTGTTAGCAGTTGCTAATGAGTTTGTTGTGTGAGTGTGGGAGGTTCCCAGGTTGAGAGCTACACTTGAAGTTTTGCTCCCTCACTTGGGCTGTTTCCAAGACTTGTGTGTGTATTCCTAATGTTATTTCAAAACACTTCTAGCACTTAATTTTGTTCTTCACAGAAATATAGATGCAGCAAATGTGTGAACCAAAGCATATCATGATATATCTATTTCTATTTGTCCCTTATAAAAAAGCCCCTCATACTCTTTCCTCCCATCCCAGTATTCTTTCCTGTATATCTTCTCAGTAAAATAGATTAGTAACAGTGTAAGTCCTAAATGGATCTCCCGACATTTTTTGACTCCCTTTTATTTACAGCAAGCAAAACCTTCTTTTCTCCTCTATTTTTTTAAAGATAGTAACTACTTTATCTGTAAAGGGAGAAAGTTGATGTTGGTTTTACAGGAAATTTAAGGAGAAAATGATCACTTTGGGACAGATACTAGTACCCTGTCAAGTATTATCCCATCTGCGGGAAAATAGTGAAACTCATGGTGGGAAAAGGTGGCAGAATCAGGCTGTTTGATCAGGTTTAATCTATGAAGTGCCTCACCTACTCCTTTAACCTTTTGTACAGCTCAGTATGTAATCCACCTGTCCACATCACCAGAGGGACAAAATGAAGAATTTAGACTGCTATTGAACAGAATGAATTTCCATAGTGGATCAACCTAATGTTACAGTGATGACACGTGGTAATTTGATAGTTACCACATAATAACAGGAACAATGCAGCTCATACAGTACTGGGAAACTCCATTGGATGCAACAGTAATTACATGGCAACTCGCTGACTGTTAACACTTTATCGTCTGATTACTGAGCACTTAAATTGTGTCAGTGATGCAGTTAACACAGGTGGTTTTGTAGCTGAGGTATATCCAGTAAACTGTGCACTTTTTTCTTTTTTCTGGCTCCTTGTCCTCTGTCCTTATGGAGTGGTTATATCTTGTGTAACATAAGGAATTTTTTTATCAACCTGCAGAGTCATGCCTCTGTTCTACTGAATCTTAGTGCTTTCCAGAGCCGGTGGGTTTCTTTACTGATGCATTCCTGGGAAGATTTAAAAAAAAAAAAAAAGGAAACTCAAATTTCCAAAATTAGCCCTTTAGCCCTATGCTCACGTATATCTGGCAGTCCTGCTGATGTCTACTGCATTTATTTGTACTGAAATGGAATCTTAGAATAAAGTTAATACTCAAGTGTTAAGAATGCGATTGAGTAATATAGTGGGAGTGGCTTTGTATTCAAGACAAATGGAGAATCAGATACACCCAAATGGTTTTGCCTGGTTTATTTGAATTAAAGGTAGGAGATTACATGAGCATTTGAACTCCATATTTCTAAACAGTTTTTGGCTTTGTGTATAAATTATATTTATATGTCTGTAAGGTTGCTTTTGTGAGTTTTGGTTAGAGAATTGAGCACTTGTTGTCTAAAGACTCTAAGTCAAGATCAGAGCCTGTTCAGTTAGAGGCTATTTAGAAACACTGAGCACAGACTCCACCCCCAAAGGCGACAGTCATGATGAAGGAGCAAAAAGTAAGGAGAGACGTCATAAAGGTGAAGTCTTGTCTGTAGGGCTAGGAGTATAGTCCACAGTCCATGATGTATTCTGCAGTGCTCTGTCCTTTACAAAATCACACATATCTCTTAAGACTAGGCAACTTCTAGCTAACTTATATTTCCACTGTGGGCCCATGATGAGCTGATTTTTCCCACCCTCTCTTGTAAAGGTTAGCACTTACAGGTATTCTTTTACAGGGACTATGTAGCATGTTTTATATTGTATTTTTTTAGTGACATTATACTTAAAGAGTATTTCTTAATTTGAGCTTTTAATTTGCTCTGTTAGGCATCAGGCAGATGAAATAAAAACTTAGTTGGATGATCAAATAAACATGTCATCTAGTCTATTATGTACCTGGGACACAGCTAAATTTTTAACATTAATCTTTTTTCCTTTCTTTTCTTTAAGTAATCAGCAGCATCTGCTTTTAAGACGTTCCCAAAATCTAGTAGATTCTGATGAAGTACAGTTCACTTCCTCAGGTGAATAGCCCAGTTCCTCAGATTAACTGTTCTGTTTACATGTAGAAAACACTCCTTCAGATGCTGTACTTCCAAGTAAACTTTTGCTTAGATCAGATACATTTTTCAAGGTTTGTGCCTTTGTACTGTATTTTGTATATGGAAAGAACACACAGAAAGAAAACATTAGTATGTAGAAAAAGGACAGAACCAGGAGCATCCCTGCAATGCTTTTCACTTAAAAAAAAAAATAATATAGCCTTTTGATTCCTCTTAGAGAGGGTTTCTAGACTGGAGAACACTATATGTAGCAATTTCAGAGAAATTAAGCAAAGTGCACAGTCTTCGTAATCCTCTTCCTCAGCACAATGCCACCCTGCCCATATCCATCTTTCTGTGCCTTTGTATTTTATAAGCATTTTCCCAAAGACCTGTGAGTTTACAGCAGTGTCATTGCTGTGATACTTATGCAGACACCAGAAATACAGCAAACATAATTTAAAGTTTGTTACTACCACCACTCTTCTGCTGCTGCCCTTCTGCTGAAGGCTACCAGTCCCACAACTGTGGGGATTAACTCTTCCAGAATCAGTGAGAACACATCAACATTCCTCAGCTGCTTCTTTGTCTCGTAAACTTCCCAGTCTGACCATCTGGGAGCCACTCTAGCATTTACACTTGTCCCCTGAGCTGGAACTAAAGCCCCTTCAGAGCTACACGCTCCATACTCAGAGTCAGACGCCAGGCTCGAGCGTGGATTTCCCATAGCAAAATCTCAGATGTCCAAATCCTTCAAATAATTAAATCATGGTGCAGTAGCTAAACAACAAAATAACAGCTGGAGCTGGGTGCCTATGAGGAAGGGCACTGGACAAAGAAAACCCAGGGCTTTTATACCCTTACAGTGTAAGTGGGCAAAGTCTGGGGTGCTCAGCCCCTGCTGTGTCTCTGAGTGTTCCATTCACCTGGCTGGGCCACAGGTCCCCATGCCCTTGGTTATGCAGGGGCTCAGCATTTCACATTCTCTACTCAGGGACTTCCATCACCCAGAGCTCAACCTGCAGCAGCTTGCACTGCAGCTGCGCACCCAGCAACCTGCACTAAATGTGACCTTCAACATCTGTACAGTCTCAGCTTCATAGTGTGAATCTGCTTTCACTGGCAGTCTACTCCAGGTGCAGCCAGGCTTGTTCTTAGAAATGAGCAGAACTTTAGCTAGCCCTCTTTTGAGAACCTAAATGCAGTTCATTCGAAGTACTTTGTGCCTGAGCAGCAGTATGGCTGCTATTCTGGTGTACAGTAAAATGTTTTGCACTCCAATTGTGGCCTCACTAGGGCTGAGTAGAGGGGTGGGATCGCCTCCCTTGAACTGCTGACAAAGGTCTTCCTAATGCACCCCAAGACACCATTGGCCTTGTTGACCACAAGGGCGTTGTTGGCTCATGGACAGCTTGTAGTCCACCAGGGTCCCCAGGTCCTTCTCTATAGACTTGCCCACAGCAGGTCAGTCCCCAGTCTGGGCTGGTATGTGTGGTCATTCCCCCCCAAGTGCAGGGGAGAAATCTCTATTTGTTGAATTTCAGACAGGTCTTCTCTGCCCATCTCTCCAATCTGCTGAAATATTTTTGAAGGCTTACATGGAAATCTATTCCTGATATCTAAGATTTTTTTTTGTTTTGAAAACAAAATTACTTGGCTTTTCCCTAAACCAACTTTTCTCCCCAAGTTCTTGATTCAGTAGCACCGGGGATCTGCTATGTTGCTGCTCTTTCTGCCATCTAACTTTTTTAGTGAGATGCTGAGACGTACAATCGCAATGCACAAGTTTCAAGGATGCAGTAATGGGTGGTAAGTTACAAAAGGGAAAAGTGGGTACAAGTGTAGCTGTGTGGCAGAAAATGGATTGAAGAGCATTCACAGTGTAATCCTGATGTAACCTCAGACACAATGTCTGAGTTTAGGTTTAAGTTTTTCCTGTCATTTATTCTTGTCACAAATTTCATATCTAAGAAAACAACCCCAACTATTCCATTTAGATGTAGTGTTTTCATTTTCCAGTAGTTATACTCTTCTCAAAGCAGCTGAAAAAAATTCTCCTAAAGCATAAAAATTAATTGTTTCTTTATAATCTATTGACATGAGACCCTTTTTATTATTTTTTAAAAGTCTGTAACTTGGTCTTCCATTTTCCTCTTTTAACTAGCCTTTCCCGGGAGTAACTTCAGTTTCTTTATAAGTCTTGCAAATGATGAAAAAGTGGATAAAACAAACAATTCTCTAAGTACCCTTTTTTATAATAATAAAAGTGATACAGAAAGAGAGTACTTCTCTTCATCTTTTTCCAATTTTTGTCTGTGCTTCTGGGGCATATTCTCATAGCCTGAGAAAAGCTTTTGAGAGAGAGAGAGAGAGTGTGTGTGTGTGTTTGTGTGTGTGTGTGTGTTTATTTATGTATAAACAAACTTGTGAGTAAAATTGTGTAGGATGGTAGTAAAATGTCTGCATTTTGGGTTTTTTTTTTCCTTTTTTTTATGCTTGTGCAGGATGTAATGGGGAAAAAAAATCCATCATTCTTTCCTTCTGAAGAGGCTCTGCTGCCACAAGCCATGTCGATTTCAGGCCTCCTGCTCAAGTTTGCTGAGACTGCTCTTTGCCTAAGAAAATGATAACATTTATGAACTTGGTTCCTTGTAGCTATGCATATGCAATTTGGGGTGCCTCATTTTCAGCCAATGGATTCACAGCCGCATCAGTGTCAAACCAGTGGAAGTGCAAACAGAATCAGATTTACAGGATCTTTGAACTCCTTGGTGATTAATGAAATTCTTAGTTCTGAAAGTGTGACAGGAGGATAATCTTGACAATATTTCCCCATGCTTCTTGTGGGTAGAAGGATTTGAAGCTGACAGTGGGAGTTGGGGGTCCTGACCTGTTCCATTACAGTGATTCACTTGTTTGGGCTGGAATCTCCTATGTAAATCCCTTCTGATTTCCCACATGCACCTGTACCTCATGCTTCTATAGCTGGAGGAGATCGTCATGCTAGAGAGTTAAACCTTACTTCCACCACTCAAAGTCTGGACAAGAACCAGAATATTCCCTTATTTTAAGCTAGTCCTGAAGGAACAGTGCCAGTTCCCAGTGCCTTCAACATTGCTCTTGGAGACTGGGAATTAAAAGAACTGAACTCTCTTTCTGTGCCTTAGCTTTTGCACTTATAAAATTAAGTTAGCAGCAGTTGCCTTTCTGCAATAAAGATTTTGAGATTTACTTACAAAAGAGCATAATATAATTGGCAAGATTAATGTCTTCTAACAGCACAGAGTGGCTGATGGATACAGGAACATGGTCTCAGTTTTCCTGTTTGCTGTTTTTTCCCTATAAACCTCAGTGTGGAAGGAGTTAGTGCCTATACAGCAGTTCTTTCTTCTAGTAAGTTCTACATATATCATTAGAGATAACATGTAGATTTTAGACAGATCTGCCAAGATGTCTAATTGCACACAAGCTCATCTCCATGGCTGAGAGTTTAGATTCCTGAATAAAAGTTAGACAGATCGGTAGTTACCATGATGGGCCTGGTCCTTTGTTGTTAATGGTTGGTAATATGGGTTTTTTTGGGGGGGAATGTTTTTAGAAACTAGTGGCTATGAATTATTATATATGAATTATGACTGGCGGTGCAACTGGGACTCTCAGGGCCCTTTGTGATTTGGAGATAGTGAAAATGAGCGAGTGCAAGCTGCAATTAATAAGTTGTGAAGAGACTGATTGTTGTGACTGAAATGGCGAGCTGATGTAGTTACCCAAAAAAGATTGGGAAGCAGTGACCTAACTATCACCCCATGGAGAATGAGGCTGGTCTTAAATTTGTGAAATATCCCTGTTTTACAACACTGACTATAAGAAAGAATTCTGTTAAAAGTTAATGGAGGAGTTCCAATGGAACCCTATTAGATTCTTCCACCATTAAATGACTGATACAGACTTTAAATGGATGTTTTAACTAGGCATTGTTATCAAAAGGACTATTGCACAAATTAAAACCGGTCCCATAATCAGTGAAGAGAAGCTGGATTACGCCTCTGCCTTTGGCATGGGGACTTCTGCGTGTGTTTGTGTGTACAAGTAAAGGAATGGAGAGGAAAATGGTAGAAATAGTAATTAGAAAAGAGAAATGGAACATTTGGATTTTCAGAAGTACACAAAAGTTTTCCAGTGAGAGTATTATATGGGTAAAATAGGTGAGATACACTGAGATTTTATCTATTGAGCAAATTTGGGACAAGAAAAGGCAAAGAGTCTCCTCTCAAGATTTTGCAAGCCACTGGGTGTCCTGAACTTCCAATAAATAGAGTTGAGGGGTGGGCTTGCTTCTGAAAAAGCTCACAGATATCATAAACTCATATAGTGTAATGCTGATCCCCGGCATGCTGAAGAGTGTAAATTTTGAATATAAGGCCTTGTTGCTGCACAGCTGCAAAAAACAGTGGTTTATAGTAGAGTCAATGTAAAATGATTTGGAGCTGTCTCCTGCTATGATGGCAATTTGAAGTGTTTATATGAAGAGTAGAGGATTTGACATTCTGTTTCAAACTCAGATGCTGGCTTGGTGTTGTGATATTTTAAAGTTTTCTTTTATAAAGCATCAGGGAAAGAGTTTGCTGTCTCTGAAGTTAAAGCCAGTGAAATTCTGGTTTCTGACATTCTTTTGCTTTCCCATGCAGAGTGCATGCCTTTCTGTGGTGCCCCTGCCATGACCTGCTCTCTAACCTGGATAGATTACCCATGAGGGGTCATTTGGTTTCCATCCTTGTGTAGCCATGGCCGTCTCATTTAAAGAGACCCTGCCACATAGTTCTTTAAGCTCCCTCTGTGATACAGTGACAGTTATGTATTCTGTTAGCAGATGTCATCTTAGTCATTTCCCCCATCCTTCCAGTGAGTGAAAGCTCTGTCAAAAAACCCCCAAAACAGCTCAAAAGGAAAACAGAGCAAGGTAGATCATTGCTGTCACTCCGCGTCCCATGTGCAAACAAACACTGTGCATATGTGGGGCAGTTGCTGTGTGTTTGCATAGATGTCTTTATGCAGGGGAAGTAAAAAAGTAAGGTGTTTGGCTGTTCAGCCAGAACCAGCTAAATTTGTATTGTGTTTTACTTCAGGACAGTCATAGTGATATTTATTTTTCAGAAATGAGTTTTCCTTTATTTTCCTCGTTGATACAAGGCCCTGGATTTTACTTGTCTAAGTACTTCCTATTGAGGTGCTTTAGTACTCAAAAAGTACTCTTTTGGGCCAACTTAAATATGGGACATTATCATGATAGTTTACTCCTGCTCCCTGATGCCTTCCATTGGATTGCCAGTTTCTAGCAAGTCTTCCGGTGCATGCTGCAGAAGGAAGGCTCAAACCTGGTGATGGCCCCCTTGGAGACCTTGGTATCTGGCCTACTTGAGCGTCACTGGCTTCTAGAAAAGACTGTCAGTTATACACAAATGGTTTCAAACACATTTTATTTTGTGACATGGCTTATTGACCACCAGAATAAGAACATCTGAGCCTTTTCCTCTCACTTGTAGTAAAAACTTCAGACTTGGCATAAAGTGCAGTTTTTTTGGAGAAGGGCAGGTCTAGATCTTTCCTTTCGAAGGCACTGAACTGGTTTAATTGAAAGAACAATTTGATTTGCTGCTGTAGCTGCTGCTACAATGAAATAGCTTGGAATGCTAGCAAATTTTTACTTCTCTCACCCAAAGCAAGGATTTAATACTGGCAGGTGAACCTGTGAAGGCTGCTATCAAGTATACAGAGACAATAACTGTCTTGGAGGTGGAACTTTGTCAATATTTTTTGCCTTGGGCCAAAAACCATTCACAATAATGGAGTGCTGAAGCCCTGCTCAGAAATGTTGCAGCTAGGAAAAGGGGGAATTTATTCCAAGTTTTAGAGTGCAGTGTTTTGGTAGGATGTGTGGCTTCTTAATCACCCTTATGTTGAAGCATCAACCATCAAGACATCTGGGGGACACCCAAAGCTTTGCTTCTTGTTCAGTAAGAGCTGTCCTTATACTTAAGGTCATACAAAGCTGGCTACATGACTGCCCTTAACATGTGTGTTGTCATGCATGTTTGAACCAAAGTCTCTTCCTGTGCTCTGTAACCTGGGCAGAGGAATTATTTTAAAATTATTTTTAAATATCCATAGTGGGACGGGAGAGAAAATTCCAAATTACAGTGCTGAGAAATTGAATAGATGTTTACAATCTACTTTGCCTGTTTCTTTCTGAAATGATATGAGATGATAATCATAAAATGATTGGAAGAAGAGGTAATAGAAGCCTCTTGGGATTGTTCATATAATGTGAGTATTTTATAGTGTTATAAATAGCAAGCCAACTAAGCTCTTATAAACTTATTTTATTAATACACATTGATTTATAATTATAATTATTAAGCCTAGGAATACAGACAAATGCATGCTGTTTGGAAGCAGGTAAACAATTTAAAAAGTAGCTCTTAGAGTCAATAGGCAAAAGCAAGCAAGAGGGAAGGAACTCTGTGCTCTGGAGTTTGCAAGGCCCAAGGTTGACTTTTTCCTGTCTAATGCTGTGGTAGACTATGCAAAATGCTGCATCTTCCCCTTTACCTGTATTTGATGATGAAGATTACCAATATGAGGCAACATATCTTTTCAAAAAGTTATTAGGTGCAGGGATCTAGGGTTTTTTGGGCACTGATGGGACTTCTTGCATTGCACATGTGCAGAAAGACTTTGGTTTGGTAAAGCATGTAGGAAAATCTCTTCACAGCTCTGGTAGTAAACTGAACTCCAGCACTGTCAGCTTTCTAGCCATAACTTTGATGCCAGTATAAAAATGCAGATGTAAACAAAAAGGCACCATGTTAATTTCAGCGGTTTCAAATAATCAGCAAAGAAATAGCAGTAGATGGCGTTTTCTAAATAAAAAAAACAAAAACCCCACCAAACAAACAAAAACAACCAAAAAACCAACCCACCTCAAAACTAGCAAATACCTTCAAACCCTGATCTTTATTTTGCTTATGCCTTTAAGGACAGAATAAAAATATTTTGAGATTAGGCAACTGTATTTTTTTTAAAAGCAGGAAAGGTTAACACTCTGAAACAACATTCTCTGCATGATACTTTATTTTTACTGAGTTCAAATACTGAAATTCTTTCAAATATATGCTTATACTCTGAAAGCATCATTGGAACAAAATATTTAGTTTACTGTGTATTATGTTTCAACCATCTTAGGAAGTTCTAGCTTTCTGTAATTATCTCTGGTAGTTTGGGGTGTCCAGTCCTCATTTTGTGTGGCTTCCCATGTTGTTAGTGAGGCTCAAGTCTTTTTTGCAACTGTGAACCTTTCTGTGTGTGTTCCTTTGATGTGGATTTGAGCCCTTGACATGTATGTACACATGCCAGAAAGACAGTAACTTAATTTCTCAAGGGTTAAGCATAAGCCTTTCTATAAGCATGTGAGTATTCCCAGGGTATTTAAAATTTGTTTCTAGATTTTAAGTAATGAATTGGTTTGAAATCTGCACCCTAAAATCTGAGATTTTATTTGTAGATTGATTTCAGCAAAGGAAGATCCTGACCATGAGTGGCAGTCAGCTCTCTGATACACAGAGGAAGCTTATTCCAGAACTCGATGGTGTTTTCCTGTGAATGAACAGGTATTGCAGTGTAAGGACCTTGGCTATGTCAATCCAACCAGATTCTGGTGGCTGCTTAAGACTGTATGAAAAATCTGGATCTCTTTTGGCTGTAAAGGCAGTCCCACCTAAAGAGTCAAGAAGCACATGTTATTAGCTGTCCAAGGTTTTCTACTTTAAAGGTGCCTGTGTGCCACAAATCCAGTATTGATTGTTATTTCTTAAGTAATAGAGTAGCCACTAATACAATGTTGTTTTTTTCTTCAGATAGATAAAACCATGTCATGAAATTCAGATTTTATTTTCCATTACAGCTGCCAATTAGTGCCATGTATGTGTATAGTATTTTTTGTAAACAGGTGCGGATTTAAAATAGATTTGCAGGTAATTTGCTTGTTTACTGTTCCCCAGCTAAGTAAGAATATTCGTGTCAATGTTGATGAAAAATTAGTATCTTTTGTGGTTTCATGATGTCTTGTTTTAGTATTCTAGCATATTCACGGGGTTTCCTGTTCAAATAGATTTGTGTGTGGATCAGAAAAAACAATCCCTTGTGGATTTGTATTTTGCCATCCACACACTTGGTAATTTTTATGAAAAGACCAAACAGCAAAAGGCAAGGCCTTGAGGTCTTCCCTCACATTTTAGCGAAGATTTAACAACAGGATGACATAGTGAATAAGGGCCTTCTTCTGTGATTTGCTCAGTACCTTCTATGATTTACCCTTGGTGCCAATGAGGGCAGGCAGTATTTTGCAGAGTGTATGCATCCCATGGTAGAAGCAGGTCCTAAGAGTTTTATGAGGCACACAGTGAAACAGCAACCAAAGTCGTAATCTGAACATCCCCACACTTCTCCAAGTGGAAGGAGCAAATATATTTTGTACTATGGCCTTTGCCTTTGTTTTTAGATTGCTATAGCTGATGTACATGCTACTTAACTGTATTGAACAGTACTGAGTAAGTCACTCGCCACCACTGAAGAGCTGGGCACCCAGGGGGGATGTGCTGGGACAACACTTGTGTTAGTGAAACACATTCCAGTGCAGGCTGGATGAGAACTTGCTGTGCCACCCTGCAGTGGGTGGGAAAACACTGTCTCATAACACCTGTCAGACCCCTCTCCTCCACCTGTAACTTCACAAAATCTTTTGCCTACATTGCCAGCTCTTGTATTCTACACCAAGGAGTACACAGATGCCAAGATTGAACTATTAAAATGAAACAGTATTTGAGCTTTTCAAGCACGAACTAACAAGTGATGAAAACACTTTTTCTGCTCATTTCCTTTAATGGTCTTCACAACCCACTCAAACTAAAATAATTGTTAAAAAATCTAACATCTTCTTTTGAACAAAGAGGTGATTTTCCTCTTTCTCCTCTTTCCTTTCACACAGATGATTTTAAATATCTCGGTCTAGACAGCTCCAATGAAAGCTGTTTCTCAAATGTTTGCGTGCTAGGGATTTTATATTATTGGATGTCTTATCTTCTAACCTTGTTTTTTGTTTTTTGTTTTTTTTTTTTTT
The DNA here is from genome assembly GCF_963662255.1 of Cinclus cinclus. Taxonomy (NCBI): domain Eukaryota; kingdom Metazoa; phylum Chordata; class Aves; order Passeriformes; family Cinclidae; genus Cinclus; species Cinclus cinclus. The sequence goes on along the minus strand of NC_085046.1, from coordinate 94,023,358 downwards.
TTTTTTTGTTTTGTTTTGTTTTGTTTTGTTTTGTTTTGTTTGTTTTTTTGTTTTTAGCCTGGCTAGGGGAATAGTTGCTGGAGCAAAAAGATGCAAGTAGTGGGCCAAATTCTTTCTTCTCCTACACCAATTTCATTATTTATACATGAGTTTGGACCTATTTTAGTGAATATAGAATTAGATTTTGCTTTTATCTCTTTTACCTCATGCACTTAGTTTTGTCAAAATATACTGCATTTATGCACAGATGTTTGTTATCATAGCAGTAATTTTTCTTCTTTGTTGGTTTTTGTAGCTCTAGGAACATTTGCCTGTACAGGGACAGCTTGCTCCTGCTGTTTCTCCTGCTCTTCTCCAGATACCAAGTCACATGAGAAAACAAATCACAGCGTGTTTTTGTGGTACTACCTTTTGGTTAGCTATTGATGTGCTTTCCCCAGGTGTTCTATATGAGCAAAAGTGTGACTAAACTGAAGTATCAGAGGTCATACAGAGGGGATAATGATGTCTGGCCATAATGCTAACAACAGTAATATTTGGAATGCAGTAAAGGATAATTTAGTGAGGAGTGCTCTTTGTTTAGATGTCTCTTCAGGATTGGGATTTGTCATCTTATTAAGATATGGCTACACTACAAAAATGTCCAAGAATTCATGTTCTCCCTGCTATTTGATTATAGTGTTCATAAACCTCTGAGAAGCATCACCTGCCGTAAATGAAATGAAAATGAAAAGCAGACAGAATTAAAGAAAACCCTGAGTTCTTTCGGCAATTCATGACTGGCTCCAAAGTAATCTACAAAAAGGCTCACATATTCATCTATCCAAAAAAAAGATAATTCCACACATGCATGTGCTATAACATTCTTATATTCAGGCAAAAATGATGGGTCTGATTCAGTATGTTTTACCTGCCTAACTGAGCTCTGCCTCTGTAATCAATGGGGAAGTGAAACCTTCTTATATGGAATTAATTTCCAGGTTTCTCTTTGCTGTTATTGATAAATATTTTGTCATTAATCTATAATATTGCTTAAAATGAAATAAAATGCATAAAATTATAGCCAAGGCATTTTTGGTAAACATTATAGCATTTTAATGTTAATCTGACGCAATTAAAGGCCAGATATCAAACAGATGAAAGCACTCTGCATCTCCAGTGTTAGAAGACAAGTTAGTTGAAAATGATTTCTGAAAAAGCCACAAGCTATTGATTGTGTTATTTGTGAGCATGGTTATTATGAGCATCTTAAACGCTATTCCGTTTTCCTGTCCTTAAAGCAAACACACAAGCAAAACCACAGACAATATGCAGGAACTTGCTGCTGCTTTCACTTGACAATGGTGTTTCATTGCTGCCTTTTTGTGGTTAGAATAACTGAGTTGAGGGTAATGGCACATAAAATAAAAGCTATGAAAGGCTATGTCTTTTGAAAAAGAAAACAAAAAGTTGTAAATAGAAGACAGGACTGAAAATTAGAATGATAAATTGCAAAATAATGTGATTGAACTTCTTCCTGAGAATACAGTTGAATTTGCTGCCATTATTTAGGCTGCAGCACTATGAACAGGGACTTTATTTAGGAGAAGAAATGCTAAGAATTTTATTCCTCTGCATTCCTATTTGTTTCCTGGCATCTTCTGATGATGTTTTTCTCTATTTTTTCTGTTATTATTTACTAAATATATTATGACATTTTATTTACTTTGGTCGAGAGCTTTGAGACCTCTGTGTGGCTTCCCCATTCTATCAATTTCACAAATAAATCACTGATCATTGTGCAGAAATACCACAGTTTACATGAAGACAGAATAATTTTTATGTAGAAGAAGCAGGTTTATGTTGGATAGTTGGATTACTGCATCTGTAGGTATGAGTACAGAGTACGCCCGCTCGTATCTTTCTTTTTAATTAGCACCAAGTAGTTTTTATTAAAGAAATGTGTTACAGAGGAATTTTGGAAGTGCATTGGTAGAATCTGCATTATTTAATAAGACATTTAATTTTATGGACATATGTTTTTTCTGCATGTGGAAAATTAGGATATGTTGTTAGTCTTTTGTTAATTTCCAGATAATTAAACATTATTATCTATTTACCAATGAATAGATGTGATCTGTTTACAATATCAGAGATGTATATAAAGCACCCAGCTATAGTTGAAGCTCTAATTAAAATACATCATTGTTTGTCATGGTTTTAAGGCGAAAATTAAAAAGCGTTGCCAAATTAATCTTCAATCAAGAGTTCATTAATTAGCTAACCTTCTGTAAATGGGCTGCAGTTTGATGACAGCTCACTAAAGGACCATTTAAATGAATTCCTGATTGTATCAATCAGACGGGGTGGGAGGGGGAAAGAATTAGATTTGCGGCTCTTTTGCAGTATCTCCTGCAAACATTTTCCCAACATTTAATGCACACAATGGATGTTAAACTATTTTAAAGTGATGAATCCTTTTTATTACTGTCCCAAACTCTGTTACTTCTTGCTGTATATCAAGAGGAAATGTATAAGGCTGCCAAGGTTTCATGATCCTGAACAGAATATTGCAGAGGAATATGCTTTATAACATAGTAATAAGCAGTTGCTTGAAATAACATAACTTTCCATGAGAAAAAAACGTTTTTAACAAATTATTGATTATATAATAGTCTTTAGTAAAATTTACTTAGCATCTGTCATGAATTTTAAAATATGAGGGCTTAAGTGGTCAGGTACTTCAGCTGTTTTTGTGCTGGCAACATAAAATTTCTCTACCTCTAGACTATCTGGAAATGTCTGCCATGAAAGTGACAAATTAAAGATGTTAGTGCTAGATAAGGGTATATTTCTGTGCTACTTTAGTGCATGTAGTATCCATCTAGACCCATCACGAGGGTGAAAACAAGAATTTTAGAATGGGTTGGAGAAGTTAATACATGATTTGGCAACTCCTTTTGTGGTATATAGGTGGTATTGCTTTAGCTGGAATTCTTTTTTTCATATATTCAGTCTTTATGTATGCCTTTTGTGGTTCTGTGTGAACATGTGTTTTATGAAAAGTACGGTCAAAATAACAGTCTCTATTTACTCTTGCCAAAAGTTCTCCTTCTAAACTCTGCATAAACACACATTTAGTTAACATTTGGGTTGGTTATCATCTTAGTGAAAAAAATGGTTTGGTGTTTCTGGGAGGGTGGATGCAGCTATTTAGTCATTAAGTTCATATATTCAAAGCTCTTTGAAATAAAAGTGCTAATTAAGGCCAAGAAAGATAGTGTCAAAGCACTAAGTGACATATTGCATTTCATGACACTGCAAGCATCTACATATTGAGAAGCCATGGTGGTTTTTTCCACCTATAGGAGTATTTCCATTTGTTTAGTATTACATTTACTGATATTATTACCCAGTTATCTGTAATTGATGTTATATTCTTGGTATTGTAAAATACCTCCTGTCTTGTTTAGAAGTATGTTAAATACAACTTAATTTGAATTATTGTTTTTCTGACTGGTGGAGAATTGTACAGTTTTGTTATGATCTGCCGTGAGAGAATAACCTTGTCCAGCACTGCTACATCTGCTAATACTATCCTGCCAATTAAACCAAAGAGCTGGAGTGGGTTTTTTTCTTACTCAAGGTGTTTATATCTAACATTTTATTCAGTAATGTAGTGCAAAGGAAAATCAGGTGTTTTTTTTTTTTTCCTGTATGCTGATTTGCATATGCATGTCAAATCTAGCTATGCCATTTTTTATGGTATTGAGGAAAACAAAATGACCTTTACTCAAGTTCTTAATAGTGGAAGGTTCTTACGTTCTGAATTTTCAGGTGGTGGGGGAAGAGCCTGGAAGAGCAAGCATTTGCTGATTATGCCACTGATGCTCACAACAGTCTGATACAGTCTAATACACTAAAACTCTCTATGCCTTCCTGTTATAATTGCATCTCTGCTCAAGGCTACTATAGTTAGGCTACATTAAATCTCATTGTCAGTCAGGCTGCATAAGGCTCAGGAAGCTCACGGGCTGGAGCTGGGCAATGTGATCTTCCTCAAGAGCAACTTCTCTCACTGCTACTTGCTTGTCTTCTCACAGACTGCTACATTACTATGTACATAATGGACACCCCTTACATAAATTATGTAACTTGATTTCTCCCCCTGTCTGACAGACACAATTTGCTTAAAAATAAATATGAGCCTGGCAATCTAGGTTGCCCATTCTCCTTTTAGCTAACTGCACATGTTATTTATTGTATTGAACTAAAAGGAAAAGCAAAACATCACTACTTCAGTTATCCAGCACAGGGCTCACATGTTGGAGGTGGGTCATGTACACTTCACATGTATGATAAAATATAGGAGCTTTCAGCAGGGCGTCTATCAAAATAATTATCTAAGCAATTATCTGTGCTATTCAGCTAACTTTTGCATGCGATGGTGTTTCTGTGCTTTTGTGTTCGTCAACCTTACTGCTTAGTTCTCTTAGGAACTATTAGACTGACAGTTTTCAAATTGTGCAGAAAAGACAAAGAAAGAGAAAAGGGCTTTTTATAGAAAATTGTGCCTTTATTACAGGTAGTTAATAAGCATCAATATAATAAAAAATCAATGGGTTAAAGGCAGTTGTATGATTTTAACCGGTGCAAAAATTTTGATCCTGTGCAGGGGGCCTGCATTTTCAGGAGGTCATCTTTCAGAGTCTCAACACTGCAGTTCTTTTTCTCCCAAATACAATGCGCTGTATGGAGGAAGAAAGGACAAGAAAACCGTGATGTGCTGTGCTTGTTTGAATTTTGCAGAAAGATTCCTGATCCTGTAGTTTGATACAAGAAGGAACATAAATGAGCTGTCCCTGAAGCATGCACCTCAGGATAATTTTGTAATTCAAATTATTATTATTATTATTGTTGTTGTTGTTGTTGTTATTATTATTATTATTATTAATTTAGTGGCTTGTTGGCTTCTGTAGATATCTATCAAATTAGATATGTTTAAATTTTGGGGTCCTCAAAGGTCTGTGTTGATGAGCATAGGCTTCAGGCAATAGTATCCATTCAGTTTAGTGTACAGACAGAAGAATTCATACTAATGATTGTATACTTTTAAAAAGACAAAAACTGATTTATTTTTGTGTGAAGGTTTGTGTTGTTCTCTGTCTTCTTTTAAGATACTGTTTACATTCTAAGAATGTTGGCTTTGTCAATGGATAACCTTTGTATGATGCAAAGGCAACCTTACAAGGAAAAATACAGTCTTTTACTAAAAAGTTTGCTTTTTTTTGTCGTGGCAGTTTTCTTCTAGTGCATCATGGGTGGGGAGAGAAGGACAGTTCATAGGTGGGAAACTCTACTAATGCATCTACATTTAGTGGTTGTATCCTTCTTCCTGGTTACTGGCAAAACGTTGAGAAAAGTAAACCATGTGCTTTTGTACTGTCATATTTGATTTGGACTATATTCTCACTGTTGTTTGAAGCTAACATGAAACGCAGTGTCTGCATGACCCATTTTAGCAGCCCATTATCATAATTTCACTGTCATATGGCCACTGAGTTAATGTACTTACAAATGACAGAGAAAGTGTGTTACATGACCTTAGGGTTTTCAAAAATTAAATGACGTAGGAGGTCATATTTCAAAGAATTGTTAAAGATTAGGGTTCTGGGCAGCTGGCTTTTGGCTTCTTCCTTCTACTCACCTTAAATTGTCATAGGGTGTACCAAGAAGGTACCCTTATTTCTTGATAGACAAAAATACTAAAATTTTAACTTTTTTCAAGCTCTGGATTTTAGTTATTAGCCTAATAATTTTGAGTAATGTTAAAGGCTGACTGCAGTCTATTTTAATTATTTTAATTATTTTTTTCATTGTAAATCATCCATCTTCTTGGTATAATGTAAATTAAATTGTCTCTTGTATTGTCTCTTATTTTACCAGGCGTGGATTTTTATTTGTTTGTTTTGTTGCTTTTTAAAAGGAATTATTTTGAATGTATGAAGCAAAGCAAGTATGTTTCCTGGATTTGTTACAATGGAGCTATCTTCTGGTTGATTATGTGATGTGGTGGTACCAGGAATAATTCTGGTTTGAAAAATAACCTTTTTAACAAACAGCTCTCTTAATTTGAGTATAAACCAGATCTGAATGTGTTTCTTAATTTAAGCAAGTGACATTGACATTTTATCAGAGCCCAGTGTACCCACACTTCCCAAATTTTATGGTGTCATGAGCCTACATTGCTAAAACCCACCATAGTGAGTGATTGATGTTTCTTTCATCACAGAAGGGGTTACATTGAGGGTAAACCACAATGGCTATGATATATATTCAGTAAGTGAGGAAACGGCAGAAGAAACCACAAACATGTAGTCCAAGTGGCTTATCCTCACCTTTTCCTCATAAAGTTTGGTATTGAAACCAACTGCCTTATCTTTCCTTTACCCTTGAAGTTGGGAAATCCTGTAGGCAGCACTCTGCATGAAAGGCCTCTCCAAGGCTCTCCTGCTTGAACTAGAGCTTGCACAAACAAACGAGTATCTTTTTTTCCCCCTTGAAATAGAGGGAAGTCTGTCTTATTGTAGAAACCCAACCAACTGAACAAACAAAACCCCCAGCCTTTGTTGTGACTAATATATTCTCTGAAAGTGAAACTGTGTGAAAAGCAGAAGGAATCCCATAATTTTACCTATGGACTTATTTGGCAGTGATAGAAACATAAAGTGGGACAAGGATCTCCCTAAGCTGGATTTCCTTTACCACTCACAGGCCAAGTAATTTGTGGCTGGAGTGGAGTTTGCTCATCTGGGCTTGCTGAGGTAACATGTGGTATGTTACAATGTTGTTGTGGGGTTCAGTGGTTGAGTTGTGTGAGCATCATTTTCACTTGGAAACCTTGTCCAGGCAGCAGCCCCCTTTACACTGGAAATTTTGTCTCAGCAAGGACTATAGAAGGAATCAATATTCTTCACTCAACCAGCGTTAGAAGCCCTCCCACCTCTGACCCCACTGGCACAAACAGTTTTACTTAAAATTACTAATTTTTGAGAAAGCTCCCAGATGTTACCATAACAGATTAATGCACCTTGAATTGGTTAGAAGATAAAATGTGATTGCCATGTGTGTCTAGAAATTACTGCCTTAAATAAATTTTGGAGCTCCAGACAACCATCTTTAAAATGTCATATTCCGGTTTTCTACCTATATAATTTCAAAACAAAGCTAAATAATAATGTAACAATAGAGAAAACAATAATACCATAATTTATTTGCTGAATTTAACGTTGTAAAATTGCTTTGTTGCTTGGTTTTCTGTGGCACTAAGGGACTGTTCTCATTTTACACCCAGGCAATCCCATTGATTTCAAATACAATCTAAAGGGGTTGTCTGCTTATAATAGAGGGCAGAATTTGACTTTCATTGCTGGGTGTAAATGCTGGCAGAATTTAACTTTAAGGTCTCAATCCTGCAGGAAACCCCTAAGCACAGCTCTGTTCATTAAAGGACTTAGCCATGCTTTTACCCTTAAATAAGATTCCTCTGCTTGTGCTATGTATTGCAGGGCACTTAGGCACGCACTTAAATTTCATTAATGTCAGTGCACCGAAGCCCTTTGTGGCAGGATGTGAGCACAGCTTCAGGGACAGGAGCAGCTTGGACAACTCCAAAGGCGTGAGCATTGTAGTGGGTGTGGTGCGACCTGGCTAGGGCATGGTGCGACCTCCAGCCTCCATGTACCTTGTCCCTGCTGGGCCATGCTTGTTCAGAAGCTGGCAGAGCTCACTTGTGCTGCTGTTTCTATGCATTGCCTGCTCTTTCTCCCTGGGTCCCAGTTTTTGAAAATCCAGTTGCTGCTGCTTTTGTAACTGCTGTGAATTCAGGTGGTGTTTTGGTTGCTCTCACTTTAAATTTTTGTGTATGTTATTCTCCCTGCTGCCTGTGCTTTGTAAAAATAAAGCACAAGATCTAGTAGTGTTTCTAAATTCTAATGGAAGTACATAATTCTGGCGTACCCGTCTTCACAGGTCATTTGCTGAGAGCAGTGAATGGCTCTAAATATGCATGTGATATTGTGGAGCTCATGTCTCAGGTCTGTGGTTGTTCTCAGGCAGAGCACTGACAAGATGAGGGATCACCACTCTGCTTTACATGCGCAGATTAGTGTAATACCTTGTGAAAAAAAACAACTGGAATAGAGCATCCAGGCACTTGGCTAATTGGAGGCTCATTAAAAAATATGGAGATAGATAGTTTCTTTGCAAGTTGCCCTGAAGTAAAGAAAGGGAGGAAGAAAAAAAAATACATCTCCAAAAGACAGCAGAGATATTACCGACCGATGATTTCAGTCCAGATAGGCGCACTTTGTTTGCTTGGCGTTGTGCAAAACAAGATGTAGTAGTGAACATGTCATGACTGAACTGAGACATTTCTCACACATGAGATGTTCAGGAAGGTATTTCATGACATGATGGCTTTCTAAAATTCAGTGCGGTGTCTCCTTGGGTTTGCAAAGCAAAACACTTGCTATTGTGAAAAACAAATGAGGAAAAAAGGCTCTGTTCTTATTGGAAAAGAGGTATGAAGATGCTGCCCACACATGGGTTTTATAGGTGGTCCAATAAAGCTGTAAATTAGTGGCCTCACATGGAATGTAATCTGAGGTTGGGTCTTGAGACAGGAAACAAGCTGCATGCTAAGGTT